>NC_133326.1:220945114-221047614 GCF_042186555.1 Aquarana catesbeiana | reverse complement strand
AAGGTAAACGAATTATAGTCCTCTGTAAATATGTGACTTCAAACAAAGTGAAGGAATTATAGTCCTCTAGTATGTGACTTATCAATGTGCACGTGACTTCTGGAGTAAGAAGAGCACCACCACCAACAATAGGGGAGCTTACCAGAACGTTTGAACCTAAAGAAACGTACGTTCAATTGGGTCAAACAAGCTTAAATGTAAACAGCTGGTAGGATACTGGAAAAGTTGAGATAAGGTCCTGGGATGATCGGTGAGCCGGTATGTCCCTCAGGGGTGATGCCCAGAATGCATAGTGGTTACATTGGATAGGAAGGAACAAAAGAAGGCCACATAGTGTAATTCCGTATAAAAATGTATGCCAAATGTATTAAAAAGAAAGAAATACACTCACATGGAAATGGATAAAACAGCGCTGTGTAAGTAAAATGGCGGCAGTGGGGTCCTATCCGACGCGTTTTGTCTCCTTGGACATCGTCTGGGGGGTACCCCCACTGCAGCCAGCAAGGTTTATATAGACAGTATGACTACCACATTAAGAGTCAACTCCTCAATGTGTTCGGCATGTAAACAATGTAACTTCCGGTAACTCTGCAAAATGGCCGTTCGGCGTGTGTTCCACGCCTCACTATAGGACCTCTGATATACCGGAAGTGCCTCTTAATGGAATGGACATTACATCCACATATCGGTCATATTTGGTCATTGGGTGTCAACTATTCCATGTCCATATTATGCTGTGCAAACAAAATAGTGAAATAAAGAAGAATATAAATGAAATGGCAAAAGTGCACTGAAGGAAGTGATGTGACGTCTCCAACTTACGTCTGGAGCTTGCGTTCCAAAGGGCCGTGGTGCGCCAGTGTATACGCCAGGAGGAAGGATGTAATCCCTTCCAACTCAGTGGGAGGCGTGTCAAGAGGGCTGTACTGCGCAGATGCGAAGTGGCATCATACGTCTAGCCAGCAACAGCCGTAATGCCGTTTGTGCGGCGCAATGACATGTGAAATTGGTGTAAACAAACAAAGAAAGCAATGTTCTAAAAAAGAAACAATGGAAGTGTGAGACATGGAACGAACATACCCTGTAAAAAAACGATCGAAAAAAATGTGAAATAAATGTATATAGAGTGGATGGATGACTGGAGATCGGTGTGTAAATAATAAGGAGTGGATGGATGGCTAGAGATCGATGTGTGAATAATAAAAATCTGCTGTGTTATCCCACCCATGGGAAAAAACGCAAATATATCTATACATGCTATAAAAACGTATGTAAAAAGTGCAATGGAAAGTGATAAAAAATGATAAAAGAATACTAAAGAGCCAAATAATAGAAACCTGAATGCCCACATGTGTAATGGACACTCATGAGGGGGTCATATGGAAACAACTACAATGTACACATAGGAGGAAGGAACCTCAACTATATTCTATATGTATCTTTACATAGCTAAACCCATATGTGACATAAATCCGTAAGAATGAAATAGAGGCCAAAACATTAAATTAAGAACCTATATACCAACATGTGAAGAAACTTGTGTATGGAGGTCATGTTCACACGTGGAAAAATGGAAAATAGAAATTAAAGATATAAACTATATAAAAATTATAATAAGAAAAGGAGAAGGAATGAACATGTTGGGTCTAGACATCAAGCCTTATTGATAAAGGAATTGATGTCTAGCTCCACGTTCATGCCAAACGGAAAAAGTGTTTGAAGCTTGTAGATCCAGAAGGTCTCTAGACGATAGACCCCTCTGGTCATAGCGCCACCTCTCCAGGGGGGAACATATCTATCAATCACCACAAGCTGTGTTCCTTTAATTACACAGTTGTAGTGCAGTTTGTATTGCCTGGGGACAGTGTGTTTAATATCCCGCTCTTGATTAGAGCAATGTGCTCAGCCACTCTAACTGAAAAGGAGCGGATGGTATGGCCCACATATTGTTTCCCGCAGTGACAAGTGATCAAATACACAATATGACTGGTAGTGCAGGTACAAAACTGTTTGATGGAATATTGTTCATGAGTAACGGAGGATGTGAAAGCAATAGTTTTACGTCCTATCCCAGAGTTGTGCTGACATACAATACATTTTCTACATGAGTAGAAACCCTCCATCTCATGAAAGAGAGGCTGGCGTATGGGGGGTTGATAATATTAGGAGCTATTTTACTTTGCAAAGTGGGAGCACCTCTGAAAATAACTCTCCCTTGGTCTGGCAGAGCCGTATTTAAAATCCGATCATTTTTGAGAATGTCCCAATGTTTGGAAAGGATGGCTCTGACCTGTTTGAGTTGGATAGAAAATGAGGTCAACACTGACCACCTGAAAGCGTCCCCCTGTTCTACTCTAGATTTCTCTTCTAGTAAGGACACCCAGTTTGTGTCTAGAGCGTGTTGGAATTTTCGGTCCACTAAGTGAGGATCGTAATCCTTATCCACAAACTTAGTTCTCAATATGTTAGACTGTGCTTTAAAGGTGGCAATGTCAGAGCAATTTCGACGCAGCCTAAGAAATTGGCTCAGCGGAACAGAGTCCAGCCACGATCGATGGTGGCAACTATCCATTGGGATGAAGCCATTACGATCTGTTGACTTAAAGTGCGTCTGAAACTGAAAACATCCATTGCTCATTTTGAGTTCAAGGTCCAGAAAATTGATCTTGTCTTTACTGGCAACATAAGATAGAGATATGCCTCTATCACTGTTGTTCAGATGTTGGAAGAACAATTCCAATGATTCAGCAGTATCCTTCCATAGGAGGAGGATGTCGTCAATATATTGTGCCCACAGGACAAGGGAAGAGGCCCTGTGAGCATAGACGACATCCTCCTCCCACTTGGCCATGAAAAGATTGGCAAGGCTAGGGGCAAATATAGCACCCATAGCCACGCCACCTAACTGAAGAAAATAGTGTTGGTTAAACCAAAAATAGCTATGCTTAGTAGCAAATTCCAACAGTTCAATAATAAAAGAACGTTGGAAAGGGGCAATGCTAGGTTCTTTCTCCAGAAAATACTGAACGGCTTCGATACCCTTTTCCTGCAGTATGCAAGTATAGAGGGAGGCCACGTCCGCCATAGCAATGATATAGTCATCCTGTAGATCTAGACCTTCTAATAGACAGATAGTGGCCCCCGTATCCTTCAGATAGGATGGCATTTGTCTGACTAGGGGCTGGAGAAAAAAAAAATCTATATACCGGCCTATGCATGAGGTGCCTGAGTCTATCCCGCTCACGATAGGCCGACCAGGGGGTTGTGTTGGGTTTTTGGGAACCTTTGGCAGGTAATAAACGGTGGGAACTCTAGGTGCCAAAGGCACCAAAAAATCTCTCTCCTTTCTATTCAAAATCTTTTGTTCATACCATCTCTTTATAATGTCTGACAATTTTCTCTTAAATAAAGAGGTAGGATTGTTGGGTAATTCCTTGTAAGTGTTGGGTTCATTAAGAATTCTATGCATCTCTAGCTCATAGTCCTTTTTGGCCAAAATTACAATCCCACCCCCCTTGTCAGCCGGACAAATAACCAAGTCCTTCTGTTGACATAAGGACTTGAAACCGGCACTGAACATGGGTGGGTGGCGTATACTTTTCTCTGGAAGTTCAGCTAAATCTTTAAGAACAAGGTCTCTGAAAATGCCTATAGCTGGTGCTACAGGGACAGGTGGATTAAATAATGAAGGGTTGGACAGTCCGGAAGTGAACAGTTCCAGATCTTGCGGCGCTACCCCAGTTCCTATAAGGATTGGAAATGAGGTAGCGCTGAATGTTCAATTTGCGTATATATTTATGAACATCGATAAAAGTTCCAAATCGGTCTAGTTTTTTGGGGGGAGCAAATTTAAGTCCCTTATCCAAGACAGAAAGTTATTTGGTGAATGTCTTGGTACTTAAGTTGAAGACACCTTGGCCTCTCAAGTTCTCCTTTTTCCTCCTCTGTATTCTCCTCCCTCCTGTTGTGCCTCTCTTAGGTCTGAACCCCTTTTCTATAGTCTTGGGTCCTCGTGAAAAACCTGACCATTATGTTCATTGACATTGGATTGATTATATCTATGAGGTGATTGTTCATATACAACTCTGGGATCAGGTCTGTGTTCAGTTCTGTAATCATTCTCACGTATATTTCTGAGGGGAGAGAACCTGTTATGAGTGGTTAAAGGGGGCTGTCTGTAATGATGGGAGTTGGTGTGATACCGGTATGTATCAGCGTATTCCCTATAACGAGAAGGGGAATTATCCCTATAATTATAATAGGGATCAGAATGCTGCATACCTCTACCACATTGACCTCTCCCCCCCCCCCCCCCCGTTTGCCTCTGTTGTGTCCCCTACTCCTGTTGGTGGAATAGGGGGTGTGTGGACTATAATGATGTACTCTGGTTTGTGAAGATGACTCATGCCCTCTGGCATCTCTGCACCGTCTATTAGCTGGAGTGCCAGTGGGTGGAACATCTGTGCTGATTGTTCCATATGTAGAGGCAGTTGGGGGACCAAAGTGGAGGGAGTGAAATCAACCACCGAATTGGAGGAAAAATGTTTTTGTCAACCAAACACGGTTCCATTTTTATAATCATCCATGACTCTAGAGTACTTTTTTTGTTTTTTTGATCTTTTTCTTCCTTTTCCAGGAAATTCTGGAGATTGGAAGAAAGAGCTTTGTATTCAGAAGAATTCTTGTGAGATAGAAGTTTGTCTTTAATATCTTTGATCTCCCTGTCTAATGTTGATAGTTTATTTTGTTTCTTGGTAATGAGGACGCTGAGGAGGCTAATCCCTGCATCATTAAACTATTTAAACCAAGAATCTATCTCAGATTCGCCTTGTGGTGGGTAAACATCCCACCTCAGGCTTCGGGGGACCATGCAGTCAGTGATGTATTGCTCAAGAAACGCCACGTCCCATTGTAAATGGAGCTCTGAGGACATGACATTCTTGAGTCTCATAAATAAACTTCCTAATTCGGTGTCACTCCCTGTGACAATGAAGACTCCTTCAGTGTTAACAGTGCGAGAAGCTCTGTAATCCAAAACATCCATATTGCTATGGAATCGACTGGGCTGCGGCAAAATGTGGTCACAAAAATTGCAGACAAAGTATAACAAATAATTCTGCGCTGCCCGAAAGAGTAAGCAGCTAACACGGCCAGTAGGATATGTGCATAAAACAGATATATATGTTTGTATCATGATATTTGACTTTTGGTAATGGTCCCTACCTTTTTATTAATATAGATTAATGTCCTCTTTAACTCTCAGGCCTACCTCTACATGTGAGGATATTTGGCCCCAGCGAGTTATTTAGAATTATGCCCCGTACACACGGTCGAATTTTCCGATGGAAAATGTCCGATCGGAACGTGTTGTCGGAAATTCCGACCGTGTGTGGGCTCCATCGGACATTTTCCATCGGATTTTCCGACACACAAAGTTGGAGAGCAGGAGATAAAATTTTCCGACAACAAAATCCGTTGTCGGAAATTCCGATCGTGTGTACACAAATCCAACGGACAAAGTGCCACGCATGCTCAGAATAAATAAAGAGATGAAAGCTATTGGCCACTGCCCCGTTTATAGTCCCGACGTACGTGTTTTACGTCACCCGCGTTTAGAACGATCGGATTTTCCGACAACTTTGTGTGACCGTGTGTATGCAAGACAAGTTTGAGCCAACATCCGTCGGAATAAATCCTAGGATTTTGTTGTCGGAATGTCCGAACAAAGTCCGACCGTGTGTACAGGGCATTACTATTATACTTGAGCATATTTGCAGACCACCAAGGTCAACATTGTATCATATTCATTTCATTTCCACTCTCCAGCCTCCTGCTGTTGCGGTCTAGGACTGCACCTAGGGAATTGTGTTGCTTAGACACTTCCCTCAGCTACCAGGAAGCTTCCTTTTCAACTCTCCTTGTTTTCAACACCTGCACTTCCATGGCCATCTGGTCACTCCCCTCTGATCCATTGTTTCCAGCTGTCTGTTATGGACATGTAAGTATGGAACGGTATATATGCATCTCGTTTTTTTTTCTGGATCCATCTGTCGCCATTGGATGGATAAAGTAACACTGCTGAGGTGTGTTTTGTTGCTGAAAATATGTATTTCTACACTTAGAATGCAATGCATATCAGAATATCCCTGAGGAAGGAGTTTTTACTCCCTAACGCGTAGGAAATATTGTTTGCATTTCTATCAATATATGTTCATATCCTGTTGAAACACTGTATGCATTTCTATTATTACACGTTCATATTTTGTGTGCAAACTTTTCCATGACCCTTTTGGAACATTATGCACCCGAGAACTTTCTTTGCACAGATTGTCTTATGTCTATATGAGTTTTATGTGTCTTTTTTATACAGTATTTAATCAAATGTATTTTTTACGTTATTTTTGTTTCATAGTCCATGCCTTTAAAGTCCCGCCCTTAAGGGGAAACCTTGTACAAAATTTAAATTGGGATGTTTGCTGGCTTTTACAGCGGACCCTTTTATAACCTCCATTCCGTTTGATATGTCTCCTGCATATCTGGCATTCCCCGCCTAGGCAAATACATCACTAGGCGATTCGCAAGGGCTCCAGGGATAGCGGCGTCATGTATCTCAAGAGTCTTTGCGAATCGCCTAGTGACGAAATCTCACGATGATTGCTGCTATGGCAACGTGTCAGGACTCAGGAGGAAAGAGCGCCGAATGGTGGCACACGCTGTGAAAGGACATGAGATCGGGACGGTGCATGCTGGGTAGCCAGCTGCACCAATTCCCGGAAATGGTTAGAAGAGGGCTTCAAATACCCACAGTGGAGATGGACCCTGCCAGCTTCCAAGATCCAGGTACTTTTTTTTCAATCCAAACATATATAAAAAAAAAAAAAGGACTACTAGGATAACGGTATCTAAATATGGCATATAGAGTCGATCAAGTTAGAGTGGAGTTAACCACTTAAGGACCAGCCTCGTTTTGGATTTTAGGTGTTTACATGTTTAAAACAGGTTTTTTGCTAGAAAATTTCTTAGAACCCCCAAACATTAGATATTGTTTTTTTTTTCTAACACCCTAGAGAATAAAATGGTGGTCAATGCAATACTTTTTTTTTTTTTTTGCACCGTATTTGCGCAGCGGTCTTATAAGCGCACTTTTTTTGGAAAAAATTCACTTTTTTGAATAAAAAATGTTTTTATTATATTGTGAAATATAATGTTACGCCGAGTAAATTGATACCCAACATGTCACGCTTCAAAATTGCACCCTCTCGTGGAATGGCGTCAAACTTTTACCCTTAAAAATCTCCATAGGTGACGTTTAAAAAATTCTACAGGTTGCATGTTTTGTGTTACAGAGAAGGTCTAGAGCTAGAATTATTGCTCTTGCGGTACCGGTCGCGACGACACCTCACATGTGTGGTTTGACCACCGTTTTCATATGCGGCCGCTACTCACGTATGCGTTCGCTTCTGCGCGCGAGCTCGTCGGGACAGGGAGCTTTAAAAACATTTTTTTTTTCTTATTTATATTACTTTATTTTTTCACTGTTTTTTTAAAAAAAAAAAAAAATTTGGATAACTTTTATTCCTATTACAAGGAATGTAAACATCCCTTGTAATAGAAAAAAGCATGGCAGAACCTCTTAAATATGAGATCTGGGGTCAAAAAGTCCTCAGATCTCATATTTGGACTTTAATGCAAAAAAAAAAAAAAAAGTCGTTTGAAAAAAATGACAAAGAGGCAGGAGGCGGAGCCTAGCGGAGCAGACATGCATTGTTAGAGCTCCACACCGCTGAGGAGAGAAGAGAAGGACAAAGCGGAGCCTGCAGGCTCAAAAAGGTATCCATTTGAACCTTTTTGCCCCAGGGAACAAACTGTGAAAGTTTGGGCAGGAAATATGGTACTGGGAGGAAACCGTGGCAGAAATAAAAATCACCTCACAAAGAGCTCACAGGCACTCACTGCAGCTAAAGCAGCTCCAGTCACCTCACAAGATACAGCATCAGGGCGCTCTCACAGACAGAAAATGTCACAGCAAGACTCTCCATTTGAGTCAGATACAGAACAAATCCTCTCACAAACTTCTCCACAAGCCTCCTCAGCATCCCCAGTAATATTATTACAATTTGAAAAGATGCTTCATAAGGCTTTAAAACAAACCTCAGACCAAATAACAAAAAGCCTAACCAAAGAAATAAGAGAGCTGGGAAACCGCACCGCAGCCTTAGAAATAAAAATGGATGAAATTGAAATTACAACCCAAGAAAATATAACAGAATTGGAACAATTAAAAAAAGAGAATTTAATACTTCAAACTAAGCTCGAAGATTACGAAAATAGAGCCAGACGTTCAAACTTGCGCATAAGGGGAATACCTGAAACTGTGACAGACCTGCAATCTACTATTACTGCTCTATTACAAGAACTAAAGCCAGATATCCCTATTGAACGTTTAGAACTGGACAGAGTACACAGAGCCCTCACAGCCAAAAAGAAAGATGGACCCCCACGTGATATAATCACAAAATTCCATTATTACAGAACGAAAGAACAAATACTAATTGCTGCAAGAGAAAAAAAAGGAACTTAATTTTCAAGGACACAATTATCAAATTTTTGCTGACCTATCCCAACTTACTATTACTAAAAGACGATCCATGAAACCCCAACTAATGGAACTGCAACGCCACAACATTATGTATCAATGGGGCTTCCCCTTTTCAGTCAGATTTAACTACCAAGGTACAATTTACAGAAGCAGATCAGCAGATGAACTACAACAAACCCTTTTAAAATTAAATCTGACAGAACCCACAAGCAGCAACACTCCCACACGCAGAAGAATGGCATCATCATCACCTTCAGGCAGCACCCAGAAAATTTCAGAACAAAATGGGAATCATCATTCTCACAAAAGAGGCCGTTATGCCACATCATCCATGGACCAAGAAGATTCAATGGACTGACATCCTAATTCCTGATATCTCTTCATTTATTATACTAAGAGATGGTTCTCTATAAAAAACCTGTATTTATAACTGAATGTAACTGCATTCTGATAGTCACACACTGTGTGGGATCATGTTACATTCCAGTTATATTTCTTATTACTTCTGATTCATATAGCCTTAGAATATATAAGTGAAATAAGGAAATTCTTGTTCAGTTATATATTATCAGGTAATAACAATAGATTTATTACTTTTTAGGACAAATATGTTCAATAATCCAGAAGTAATGGAAGCTTTTTCTTTCTTTTCTTAAAACAAATATATTATTACCTAACTAGTTCCTAGAATTATGTTTTTGTTTATTCTAATCTGAAGCAATACAACCTCAATTTTATGAGTTAACATATCTAAACAGTTGCATATGAATAAAATATGTAATTGTTTACTCTAAAAGGGTTAAAATCCCAAAATAATTCAAACTATCTTCATCAATACCAAAGTTATTAACAGTACCTTTCTAACTGAATTATTTAACCTAGGGCAAAACTAACCATATACAACCACCCTGGAATAAATAATTTCAACAAAAACTATATTCTGCACTCCAATTAATGAAACATCATTTTGATGTCTTTTGACATAGCACTTCTCTCCTTTAAGCGGAAGATCCGTGTACCCCCATTAGCCCTCCTCATTCTCCCAACCATATTATGTGGGAGTGTGACGAAGGCACTTATTCCCCTGAGAGAGATATTTATTCTCTTTCACGGGTAAATTGTGATTACTTGCAAAAAATAATTTATACATGTATCATCTAATCTCATATGTTTTTTGTTTACTCTTTACTCCAGAATTCACTGGTTTCTTTTCTATCTTTTCATCTCTTCAGTCCATACAGGTTGATCTGCGCAGTCAGCTCTGCATAACAAAAAGTAAGTCAAAACTATTTAATCTGTTGCCATGGCACCACTGAATATACTTTCCCTGAATGTTCAGGGAATAAATGTCCCTCAAAAAAGGACCAAAGCCTTCCGTACTTTCCATAACAAGAAGGCTCACATAGTATGCCTCCAAGAAACACACTTCACCAAAGATTCTACTCCAAAATATATTTCTCCTTTTTATCAACAAATTTACACGGCTTCTGCCTGTACCAAGCAAAGGGGAACTCTAATTGCATTTCACCGATCCACACCATTCACCTTATCATCAGAAATTAAAGACCCAGAAGGTAGATACCTGATACTCATGGGTTATATAATGGATACAGCAATCACGGTGATTTCCTACTACGCTCCTAACAAACAACCTACACCATTCCTCTCACATATATTACAAGTGATTAATACACACAAAATAGGAACAGTGATAATGTGTGGGGATTCGAACCAGGTCCTCCTCCCATTTCTAGATAAATCACCTTTTACACCATCCAAAATAACCTCTAGATTACCTTTTTCTCAACTTCTTTCCAAATACAATCTGGTAGATTCATGGAGAGAAAGTAACCCAATGAAAAAGAAATTCACTTATTTCTCGCACCCTCATCAAACCTTCACCAGAATAGATCATATTTTTCTAACAATAGGAATGATACCAGAAATTATTGCATCAGATATAATTCCGATTCCGTGGTCTGACCATAATGCAGTATACACTACTATAGCCTCAGCCATACCAAAAGCGCATGACCCAACGTGGTACTTACCTGACATAATGCTCAAACATCCACTACATCAGATGGCCATTGAACAAGCTTTAAAGGAATACATATCAATTAATAATACAACAGACATCTCCCCAATAACACTGTGGGAAGCTCATAAGCCTGTCTTGCGTGGTACAATACAAAGACAAATGGCACTATTTAAACGGGAACGCAAAAATCTAGCAAAAAAACTAGAACTCAATTTTAATGCAGCCTACATATCATTCCAAGATAATCCATCTCAGAGTACAAAATCTCATCTGGAAAAATCTAGATTGGAATACGATCTATTTCTCACTGAGTCAGTTGATAAATCCCTCAAACGCTCCAAACACAATTTCTACATGAATACAAACAAACCAGGTACATATTTGGCTCGGGCATTAAATTCAACTAACAAATCTTTCAAACCAATACGTTTGAAATTATCAAAAAATGTTTATACTTGTAATCCAGTTAAAATAGTCCATAAATTTCACTAACATCTTGCAACTTTATACTAGACAAACAATGAATTTAATCCTACAGAGGCTGAATCCTTCTTCTCAAAAAATAATCTTACCTGAGTTATCTCAGAATCAAAAAAGCAGTTTGGATGAGCCTATAACTATAGATGAAGTTGCTAACGCCATAAAAGACCTAAAACTTAACAAAAGACCAGGCCCAGACGGCTACTCGGCTTTATACTATAAAACATTCTCAGAAATACTCTCTCCCATTCTCACTGAAACTTTTAACAAACTTCTAGATGGACATTCTTTTCGGCAAGAAACACTAATGGCAATTGTCTGTATGATCCCAAAACCCCTTTCTGATGATACTTCCTGTGTGAATTATCGGCCTCTCTCTCTGTTAAACCTTGATATTAAATTATTAGCAAAAATAATAGCAAAACGCCTCAATAGCATTATAGGAAAATAAATACATAGAGATCAAGTAGGCTTCATGCCAAATAGACAGGCAGGCGATAATATACGCAGGGCAGTGTTATTGGCACATATTGCTAAAAAACGGAAAATCCCTTTATGTTTTCTATCTCTCGATATTAAGAGGGCATTTGACACAGTATCCTGGCAATATATGCAATATTCATTACAAAAATGGGGTTTTGGACCCCACTTTTTAACATGGATCAAAGCATTATATAATAAACCCAAAGCCTATATAAAATATGCTGCATACAAATCTGATGCCTTTAATATCGAAAGAGGTACCCGACAGGGTTGCCCATTATCTCCCTTATTATTTGCCCTTATACTCAAACCCATGGCCCAATACATCAGAACAAACCAAACTATAACTGGCATTGAAGTAGGAGGTATCACACACAAATTATGTATATTTGCAGACGATATATTACTTTTTCTATCATCACCACAGGTCTCTGGTCCTAACTTAATACCAGCTCTTGATGGATTTGCAGCCCTATCCGGCCTTATGATTACAGGGGGTCCCCGACTTACGAACATCCGACTTACGAACGACCCCTACTTACGAACGGGGCCCGAGTGACGTCACTGCCGGCCGACGCCATCCCTCTTCTTGCTGGAGTGTGAGCCGTTCCTGTGTTCCTGGCCTGGTTGTGAAGTTAAGGGGCCCCCCTCGTTATCCTGCCTGCCCGTCCACGGTCGGGGGACTGCCGGTGGCCTGCCAGGCCGCTACAACTGCCCGTCGCGGCCTTGTCCGGCCTAGTGAGGCCTCCAGGATCCCCGGTCTTTCCTAGGAGTGCTGCCCCGCGGAGGTGCACCACGGCCGGCCTGCCTGGACACACCGTCTACCCATCTCCCTGCTGTGCCATCAGGTGAGCAGCCTGTACTGCAGTACTGTAATATGCTTAAGATATATGTTTAATATGCATTGTACTGTACCTCTGCTTCCTCCTGTCCCTGCCGCCATGTAAAGAGTGAGAGGGGAGAGCTGTGCTCCTCCCCTCTCAGCTATGAAAGAAAATCTAGCAGTGCTAGGAGGTGACAGGGTCAATAAAGGGAACCTGTCACCTCCAATTGCTATCACACAGGGAATTGTTTTCTCCTGTGTGATAGCAATAAAGTTAAATGAAAAAAAATTGATAAAAAAATAAAAATAAAAAAAATAAGAAATACAGTATTAATTAAATAAAAAAAAATAACAAAGTAATTAAAGTAAAGAATAATTAAAATAAAAAAAATTATACAAAAATTAAAAAAAGTAAACGACAAGCTACAAAAAAAAAAAAAGTGATAAAAAAGTAAAAAAAAAAAGAAACAAAACATATTTGAACTAAACGTGCCACTCCTGCCATCCAGTTGCCATTTTTGGGGGGGTGGTTCGGTTGGCGGGGAGGGGGTGCATTGCGGAACCTGGCCTTGGGGTGGCAGGGAGAGCAAATCCGGCCCTGCTTGTACCACACACAATTGAATGAGAGCTCCACAATAGGCAGACGACATGAGCCCACGCTGGAACACAGGGACAGAATGTATCCCTGTGTCCCAGCACGAGCCCATGCCATCTACCCATGCGGAGCCCCCACCCAATCGCGCGTGTTTTTTACACCATCTTTGCTTGGTCCTGAATGTAACCACTACTGTATCCTTCTGTTCTCTTTTAGCCCTGTTTTTTTGTACTGTACTGGATCCCACAGTGCTTGACGGCTCTAAGGACGCACAACAAGCGGGCATACCTGTATCTATCTTGCCGCCACAGTGAGTGTTTTTATACAGTTCCAGTCTAACTAGAATAAATTGGTAATAAATTGGCTGGCTGCTACACTTTTTTTCCTTCTTGTTCTTCTTTTCTAGAGTGCACTTCATTCCACATTTTTTGTCTTCAAAATGCCGAAAAACAAATCTGATGCAAGTGCTGGTGATACAGCAAAGAAAAGAAGATCCATCACCATGGAAAATAAAGTAGAAATAATAAAAAGATCAGAAAAAGGTGAAACTCCATCATCTATTGGCAGAGCATTGGGCTACAATCGGTCAACGATCGCAACGATTTTAAAAGATAAAGGTAGAATAATGGAGCATGTGAAAGGCTATACCCCAATGCATGCTACGATTATTACCAAGCAACGCAGTGGTTTAATTGTCGAGATGGAAAGGCTGCTGACAATTTGGATAGAAGACCAAAATCAGCGTAATATACCTATCAGTCTTACTTTTGTTCAAGAAAAGGCTCGAAGCCTTTTCAACGATTTAAAAGCTGCCCATCCAAGAGAAGATGATTGCAATGAAGAATTTGGTGCAAGTAGGGGTTGGTTCAATCGCTTTAAAGAAAGAGCTAATTTGCATAGCATTAGAGTTCAAGGTGAAGCAGCAAGTGCCGATGTAAGTGCTGCAAATAATTTTCCCAAGATATTGAAAGCTATTATTGACAACGAAGGTTATATGCCAGAACAAATTTTTAATGTAGATGAAACAGGCTTGTTTTGGAAAAAAATGCCAGCTAGGACCTACATTTCAAAAGAGGAAACATGTGCACCAGGACATAAGGCATCAAAGGACAGGCTGACTGTCTTACTTGGGGGTAATGCATCTGGGGATTTAAAGCTCAAGCCTTTGTTAGTGCATCACTTCTTAAATCCCAGGGCACTACGTAATGTCACTAAGGCATCTCTTCCTGTTATTTGGAGGGCAAATACAAAGGCTTGGGTTACAGCTACAATGTTTGAAGATTGGTTTTTGAACCATTTTGTCCCTGCTGTTGAACGTTATTGTTTGAGGGAAAACATTCCCTTCAAAATTCTTCTTCTCCTTGACAATGCCCCTGGACATCCAAACACTTTAGCTGACTTGCACCCCAATGTAAAGGTGGTATTTCTACCCCCCAACACCACATCACTACTTCAACCTATGGATCAAGGAGTCATAGCCTCCTTTAAGGCCTATTATTTACGGAGGACATTCTCACAAGCTATCAGGGCTACCCAAAAGGATCAGATGACCTTAAGAGAGTTCTGGAAGAATTATCACATTTATGATGCCATCAAAAATATTGCTGATGCTTGGGCTGAAGTGAAAGAAACAAATATGAGAGGTGTTTGGAAAAATTTGTGCCCCCAATTCACAGAAGAATTTCTGGGGTTTACAGATGAAGAAATCTCCGCAACCAGGCAAGCTGTAGTTATTATTGGTAATCAATTGCAGTTGGACATCAGTGAAAATGATATCATCGAGTTACTCGACTCCCATGGGCAAGAATTAAGCAATGAAGACCTTATGGAACTAGAGCAGCAGATGACAGCATTTAGTGAAGAAAACCAGGACATAGAAACTCCAACATTGAAAAAGTTTTCTACAAAACGGTTATCTGATGCTTTTCATCTTGTTGAAGCAGGAATGGCAAAGTTAGAGGAGCAAGATCCTGATACAGAGAGGTTTACCAAAGTTTATCGTACAGTTACTGACGGCCTGAGATGCTACAGGGCTATTTATGATGAGATAAAGAAAAGCGCTGTGCAAACATCCCTTGATGCCTACTTCAAGAGTCCAGCAGCTGAATCAGATTCTATAATAACAGTCCCATCCTCTTCAACAAGCCCATCATCCTCTACCATAATTGTTTAAGGTTGTACTGTTCTGTACAGTACTGTACAGTGTTTGAAAATGTTTAAGAATTTACATGTATGTATCTGCATCTACATGCACAGGTAAACATAAATAATATGTTAAACCAAACACCTGTCTACGTTGTATTTATTTATTTATAGAGCCACTTAAGTTTTTACTGCTGTCTGTATCCTCATTAGATGGATTTAATCTCACTTCCTGACTCTGAGACTGGATTTGCACTTAAAAAAGGTACTGTTCCGACTTACAAACAAATTCGACTTAAGAACAAACCTACAGTCCCTATCTCGTTCGTAACCCGGGGACCCCCTGTAATCCCAAGAAATGCCTAGTGCTTAATATTTCACTCACAAACATGGAATTGATCCCGGCTAGGGCTGCACTCCCATTCACATGGGCAGAAAAATCAATCCCATATCTTGGAATTCATTTAACAGCATCTCATTCTGACTTATTCTCAACCAATTATCCTCCTGTATTAAGACAGATCACAAATCTAATAAAACAATGGTCGCAACTTCCTTTATCCTGGATAGGGAAGATTAATGCAATCAAAAGGACTATTCTACCCAAATTGCTTTATCTATTCAGAGTCCTCCCTATTCCAATTCCTTCCTATTTTTTGAGAATAGTACAAAAAAGAGCAACTTCGTTTATATGGGGCTCTTCTAAACCACGTATACCTATACACACACTACATCTTCCCAAAAATAAAGGAGGCCTGGGATACCCTAATTTTACTAACTACTACAGAGCAGCACATTTGGCCAGTCTGTCCAAATACCATGCAAAACAGGAAATCCCATTATGGGTATTTATAGAGGCTTCAGAAAATGACCCTCTATTAATATCAAACTTATTATGGCTTGATCCTAAAGACCGCTTTAAAATTCATAATCCCATAACTAAACACTTCTTATTTCTCTGGGATAAACTAAAAACCAAATATCAGTTACAATCTCCACACAATCCTCTCCTTTCTGTTATCAGAAATCCGGCCTTTTATCCGGCATGGATCTACCCAAATTCTTTTAAAGCTTGGACAACATCAGGCATTCAGACACTAAATGACTTCATAGCATCTAAATCATTCCTTTCATTCCCATCGCTTAGAGAAAAATATGATCTACCAAACTCTGAGATATTTAGATATCTCCAAATCAAAAATTTCTATACACCATTCCTAAAGGGGGATACACCATTATCCCAATTATCCATTTTTGAATCAATCTGTACAAAAGATCCATTTGCTAAAAGGTACAATTTCATCACTTTATAATCAATTATATGGAGTAGCAAATCTTAATAGACCCTCTTACATTCAGAGGTGGGAGGAGGACCTGGGACGAACTTTAGAAGACACGGACTGGTCTAACATATGGCTCACATCTAAGTCATCTTCACCCAACATCTTAGCACTGGAGACAAATTATAAAGTCCTAACTCGCTGGTACCTTGTACCCGCTAGAGTGGCAAAATATTCACCTAATACCTCAGCTCTTTGTTTTCGAGGATGCCCAAAAATAGGCACACATTTACACATATGGTGGACGTGCCCAGTAATCCAAACCTTCTGGAAGGAAGTCTTCGTGATTGCATCTAAAATATTTAAAAAAATAATACAACCAGATCCTTATATAACTTTACTTAATCTAAAACCGGAATGGTTAACACTCTCTCAATTCAAACTTCTGATCCAACTAACAACGGCTGCAAAACAAACAGTGGCCAAGGCATGGAAATCTCCTACATTGGTACTAGCAGAAACAATTCACAGAATGAATAATAAAATGTCCCATGCTAAGATGGTAGCCATCGATCAAAATCAAATTCCAAAATTTGAAAAAATTTGGCATCCTTGGATAAAACAACAGTTCCTGTCAAACTTCAATGACTCTGTCCTGTTGCCATGGTAGCAGATTAAATGACTTACAGAGACACCCATTCTAAGGCTTCAAAGAGAACTAAAAAGAATAATGAACTGACGAGCGGGACAACCTTGTGGACCATACCTCTGCCTTTCTACCCTTTTTCTTCTTTCTCTTTCCTTTTCTCCACCTTACGATTAAAGCTCATTATCAGAATTTATTTGACCTATATACACTCTACCTGTAAACAATATGTATAGTAGGTATAAATCATTTAAATACCTACAAAAGTAACTAAGGAAATGATATATATCTTTAATTTAGGTTTACGTGAACCCAATGTTTAATATTTGAAATTTCATGATATTTACCTATATAAACCCTACTGTAAAACAATGAGCTTACTTTATAGATCCTTGTAAACTTACTTTATGTATCTTTATAATATTGTATACACAATAAACTTCTTTTGACAAGGAAAAAAATTACAAAAAATAAAAATGTGCCTTTAAGACAAATGGGCGAATGGGCAGAGCTGACGTCATGACGTCGCTTCCGTCCTCCTATGGTATGGAGACGGGTGGGGGCCATCTTAGCCTCACTCGTCTCCATACCTAGAAATTGAGAGGACCCGATCGCCTCCCCCGCTACCGGGAGAGCGGCGGGAGGGGGGTGGCACCTCTGCATAGAAATGGGAAAATGCTTTGTTAAGATCGGGAGGGGGAAAGGATTGTGATCTTGATCTCGTGCAGCTCTACATTTAACTTTTTTTTAAATATAAAAAATATAGTATGGATTAACCACTTCTGGATTGCCTACATACTAAGGCAGGGCGGTCCAGCTGCGCGAACTGACGTACCTGTACGTCGGTCCGTGTATTAGATACAGCGGGCGGGCGCGCGCGATCACGCTGAAGAGAGGCAGAACGGGAATCTGCCTATGTAAACAAAGCAGATCCCCATTCTGACAGGGGAGGGGAGAGAGAAAGAAAGAGAGATCAGCTGTTCCTGTTCCTTTCGATCTCTCTCTACTCCCAGTCAGTCCATCCCCCTGACAGTTAGAAAGCACCTCCCTAGGGAACACTTAACCCTTTGATCATCCCTAGTATTAATCCCTTCCCTGCCACTGCCATTTATACAGTGATCAGTGCATTTTTATAGCACTGATCACTGTATTCGTGTCACTGGTCAAAGTGTCACTTTCACACTGAGGCGTTGAGGGTAAAGCGCCGCTATTTTTAGCGACGATTTACCAACGTTTTAGCAGCGCTTTTTGCCCACTAGTGGGGCGCTTTTGACCCCTGATAGCGGAAAAAGGGTTAAAAGCAGGGCTGCCTATTGATTTCAATGGGCAGGGGCGCTTTGAGAGCGGTGTATACACCGCTCCTAAATCTATATATGGGTATAAATTCTTTTGCCCTGATCTGCCTGGGGAACTGGGATCAAGATCCTTTTGATCTATCAAATCTCCAATTTGGAGATCCAGGGCCCTCTCTTTTACCCGATCTTGGGGAGGGAAGGTGACCAATAATGATTCTGGTGGCTGGCAAGAAAATTCCAGCCTGCACCCATTGGTCACTAGGTCCAGGATGAATGGACTTCAATCTTCCTCCCACTGGGAGACAAGAGTCACTGTGGCTTGGCGGGTTGTTGAGGAGGGTTAAACAAGATGCCCTCTCTACCTCTGCCCTTGTACCATGACCAATGTTTTTTGGGCCTATTGTCCCTTTCTCTAGGGCCTTGCTGCCTACTTTGGCTAAACGTAGCTCAAGTCTAACAGAAGTCAGCATTTTCTGACAGGAGACTACCGGGTCATCCTTAACAAGGCTTTCCATACAGGTGCGGCAAACTGCTTTGCTCCATGAGGAGCTGAATTTGCTTCCGCAAACTGCACATATCCTTTTTGGTGCCTGCGCTTGGGCCTTGTCCTGGGTTTTGGCCCGCAAGAGAACAAACGAGCCCAATAAATGTTATGCCACATACACGCCGTAACTGTGCCCCCTTCACCTAGGCCCTACTGGTTACAAGGGGGCGAACACTCACAGGATACACTTCACATACACAGGACACACTGAAATACACTTCAGGTTTACCTGTGAGGTGCTGGTGTTAGGGCCTGCTTCTGCTGCATGTACAGGTGTCGCAGAGGAGTCCATACCACCCCTGTAGTGGTCCGCAGCCTCTGCCGGGTTTCACTTTTTTAAACACCAGCCTCCCAGCATCCCTGTTCGCGCAGTTTTAGACAGGAACTAGCGTCTCCAGCGCCCACTGATGACATCACACGCCTCGGAAGTGACCCTGCCAGGTACTTCCTGTGGGCCAGCTTGGAATGCATAAGTTCCGCCGCTTCACACGCGCGGCTTCCTATCTTCCCCTGCACACTCCAGCCACGCTGTTTAACAGGGAGAGAACAGCTGACTGCCACCATGCGGCTCGTGGACCGGAGCTCCGACGTACACCATGGTGCTGGCATTCCCAATGCACTGAGAAGCAGGGACAGCAGCTACAAGCCTACTCCCCTGGTGGATGGCTCTGGGACTAAGAAGAAGGTAGGAATACCCCCCCGAAACGCCACAGGAGCCACCCTCATGAGACCTAGGGGAACCAGTTCCAGAAAACAGGTTACCCCCTCGTCCGGAGGAAACACTAATACTGACATGGGGCCTGGAGGACCGCCCTTTTTTCTGGTGGGGTTAACGTGTTTCCTGTCCTGGTAGGAGGATCCCTAGGTCTCATGGACTGTCCTGGAAGACGCTTAGAGAAATGTTGCCTGTAAAGCACCTGAAAACTGCCTCCCAAATGTGAAAGCCTGCGGGCTTTCACACTGGAGCAGTGCACTTGCGGGACGTTAGATCCCTTTGATATTGCAGGGAATCGCTAGCTGGAAACAAAAAATAAAAAATGTATCTGAATGCTGCAGGCATCATTCAAATATCTCTACATAAAGCCCAGGACGTCATATGACGGCCTCCCTATGGGAAGTGGTTAGACCTTCTAGTTTAGAGGGATGAACCATGGACAGTGGTGTACCTTCTAGAAATTCTTCCTCCATTTAATACTCCAACTCATTCTGAATACAGTGAGGTATAATAGTTTTCTAGAATATGCATAATCTTTTTAGTGGCGCTAGTATTAGGTACCCAAGTCCTCCTTCCTTGAAGCTTTATTGCCAAATTTGATACGGTACATTCTCATGTACAGTATGCAGCTGCTCGAGTTGATCTGCCCAGATATCACACTGTCATTTGGCAGAATGCCATTTATTCTCATTTTTCAGCGTAATTTCTTGATATTGTTTACTTCGGGCTGCTTGTATGTTATTACTAGGCTCTTTTTTGCACATCTTTCTTATACGCTATTGTATATGAAATAATTCTGCCTTTAGTAAAAGCCTTTCCTCCTTCCCAGAAGAGGTTAGGACTGTCCATACGAGTTCCATTATAGCGTTCATATTCTGACATTCCTTCCTTCATTGTTTGTAGAAAAGCTTTACCGCAAGCCAAAAAAGATGGAAACGTTGCCTTTAGGAAATTATATCTAAAATTGTCAAGGAAACTGGTGCATGAGTAGATATAACCACCTTAGGAACTTTTGGTGTTCCCACTTGGGATAACATTGAAGGTGTCCACAATAGATAACCCAGCCTGGATAGCGATTTATAAACATAAAAAAGAAAAGCTGAAGGTAGATGAGAAAATCTGGACAGCCGCACACTGGGAAGATATTGTCCCAAAGTATTTATTATAAAATCAGGATCATACAGGATACCGTGGCAGAAAAGTACAGACAATCAGCTAACGTGTTTCGCACTTATGCTAAGTGCTTACTCAGGGCTATGAGTAAGCACTTAACATAAGTGCAAAACGCGTTAGCTGATTGTCTGTACTTTTCTGCCACCGGTATCCTGTATGATCCTGATTTTATAATAAATACTTTTGGACAATATCTTCCCAGTGTGCGGCTGTCCGGATTTTCTCATCTACCTTCAGCATGATTCAGCATTAGCCAGCACCTGGGGCTCTTTACTCTCGGAGACAACCACTCACTTCACACCTGGTTTGGATCCATACCTGTGCGGTGAAAACTCTTTCGCTACATGAAAAAGAAAAGGTCTAAATTCTCTCTCTATAGGATGTTTTAGAGACCGAGCATCAGTTAGGCCCCTTTCACACGGACAGATAGATCAGAGGTCTGACTGTCAGTTTTTCAGGCTGACCCAAATGGAGCATCCATAGCTCCTTAAGGTGCAGTGGATGTCAGCCAGCATCTGATCCTGGCCGATAAAAACAGACGGATGGGGATCGGATGACAGTCGTACGGAAATGGACAGGCAGTCCATTTCCATCCAACCGCCCCATAGAGAACAGCGAGCTGCAGATCCGTTTGACAGAGTCCATCCTGTCTGAAAGGGGCCTTACATTCAAAGCTTTCACCATGTTGAAAAATTATGTTTTTGAAAAATGAACTCCCATTTTAACCTTACTGGTAGGACGTCCAGTCAGACATTACATCATTAAAATTTCCCCCTATTATATGAGAAATATGTGATAATGACACCACTTGGCAGAAAAATTTTCTTTGCTTATTAGGAGCATAAATATTGGTTATGGCCTCCAAAATGAAGTATTAGGGTAATTTTAAGACCTAAACCATCTAGTCTTTCTGACTGCATCCCAGCTTTACGGTCCACAGAGCCAGAAGCAAAAACATGCTCTACTCATAATTTCTTCATATAAAATCCTCAGATGGAAGAGGAGTTTCTTGTAAAAGTGCTATATTCACACTGTAATTTTCAAATTATAGACTAAACTGTACTATGACCTTGTTGCTATCTACACTGCTGTCTCTGTAAATAACCCACTTCACTGCAAACCTTAATTTGTTTAAGCTTAAAAAAAATAAAAATAAAAACCTGCCCTACCTATATTTCTTCAAACGAAAGAAATCCTCAGATGGGAGATTATTTTTTTTTGTAAAAGCGCTATATCCACTTCAAATGTCTTAATATCGTCATACATTTAACAGGGGATCTCAAACCTTTTCTGGCTTTCTTTAGCAATTTTCAAATTATAGACTAAACTATACTATGACCTTGTTGCTGTCTCCATGAACAACCCACTTCACTGCAAGCCTTAATTCATGTAAGCCAAGTCAAAAAGAAAAGAAAAGACAGACAAAATGAATCCAAAACCTGTGACTACCTTTTTCCACACAATTGCCAAGAGAAAATAACCCCCCTCCAATTTCCTTTCTTATCTACCATACATATACCCCTCCCCCAAGGGGACTAGAAGTCATAAATTACATTCTCCCTAAAAAAAAAAAAAAAAAAAAATAGCCATCAGTGAGCGTTATTTAAAGTAGAACTTTAGGCAAACACCCCCCCCCCCCCATTTTAAAAGAGCAAGGGTGGGTTATAACCCCCTGTAAGATTTTTTTTTTTACTTTTACTTTCACTGTCAATGATAATGGTAAACAAAAAAAAAAAAACAGTTTTGCCTTCAGTTATACTTTATAGGCCGAACTAAAGCCTCTCCTCCTAGTCTTGGAAAGAATGGAGAGGGGCAAAAAAAATCCACCAGATCTTCACCACCACCCATGCCTCCTTCAGGGAGATCCACCCCTCCAACTGCCCTGACATGGGACAAAGTGAGGGGGAAATCCCCACAATGGGACACCCAAAAAAAAAAAAAAAGCCCACCTCCAGTTCCACTTCAAAACGCAGACTGCACTATGGCTGGTCCAGGAAGTCTGCCTCTTTAGCCATTGTCCATTCACCTGCAGGTGGCAGCGTAACCCAATCTGTATGGGTATAAACAAACACTGTACTGTGGAGGTACCATTAGAAAGAGATTTCCTTGCAAGTTCTTCACAACAAAGGTCCTCCAGCCACCATAGACAATGGTCATCACATGCTGCTGAACTCTGGGATGTCATGTCTATTTGTAGGTTTCATCTGAAATTATTACAGAACATATATTGATCACCCATAACGTTATGACCACTGACAGGTTAAGTGAATACCACTGATTATCTTGTTAAAATGACATCTTAACCACTTCAATACCAGGCACTTAGACACCTTCCTGCCCAGACCAATTTTCTGCTTTCAGTGCTGTCGCAGTTTGAATGACAATTGCGCGGTCATCCATCACTGTACCCAAACTAAATTTTTATCATTTTGTTCCCACAAATAGAGCTTTCTTTTGGTGGTGTTTGTTTACCTCTGCGGTTTTTATTTTTTGCTAAACAAATAAAAAAAGACCGGAAATTTGGAAAAAAATAAAAGTTTTGCTTTTGTTTCTGTTAAAAACATTTTGTAAATAAGTATGTTTTGTCTTTCACTGATGGGCACTGATAAGGCGGCACTGACAGGCACTGATACGCTGATGAGGTGGCACCAATGAGCGGACACTGACGATGGGCACTGGTAGGCGGCACTGATATGCAGCACTGATAGGCATTGATAGGTGGCACTGATGGGCACTCACGGGTGGCACTGATAGGCGACACTGATGGGTATTGAAAGGCGGCACTGCTGGGCACTGATACGTGGCACTGATAGGCATCCCTGGTGGCATTGGAGTGGGCACTGATTGTCAGCTGCCTGGGCACATAGTATTTCCCTGGGGGTCTAGGGGCATACCTGGTGGTCCAGTGTAGATGGCTTCCCTGGTGGTCCTGGGTAGGATCCGAGGGGGGGCTGTGCTGATAAACAATCAGCACAGACCCCCCCTGTCAGGAGAGCAGCCGATCGGCTCTTCCTATTTACATTGTGATCAGCCGTGATTGGACACGGCTGATCACATGGTAAAGAGTCTCCGTCAGAGACTCTTTACCTAGATCAGTGTTGCAGGGTGTCAGACTGACACCCCGCAACAAAGATCGCTGCGATGCGCACCCCCGGGGGCGCGCAGCGGCTCGATATTCCTGATCACGTCATATGACGTCCGGTCAGGAATATCAAACCACTTTGCCGCCGTCATTTTGTAATAGGGCGGGCGGCAAGTGGTTAAAGTTGGTGCGAAATATTAGGCAGCAAGCAAACTTGTCTATAAAGTTGATGTTTGAAAGCAGAAAAAAAATGGGCATTGCAGTTTATGGGGCTGCGTAGCTGCAGACTGGTCAAGGTGCCCATGCTGACCCAAAAGCATCTAGAATGGGCACGTGAGCATCGGAACGGCATCACAGTGCAATGAAGTAGCAGGCCTGGTCTGATGAATCACGTTTTCCTTTAGATCATGTAGATGGCCAGCTGTGTGTCTGTGTGCGTCACTTACTTGGGGGAGAGGTGTAACCAGGATGCAGTACGGGAAGAAGGCAAGACTGCTGGGGCAGTGTAATGCTTTGGACAATGTTCTGCTGGAAAACACTGGTCCTGCCAGTCATATGGATGTTACTTGACAAGTATCATCTACCTAAACATTGTCTAGGTAGGATGGTACTTCCTTCCTATCTAAACATTGTTGCTGTTGAAGAACACCCCTTCATGGAAACAGTATATCCTGATGTCAGTGGCCTCTTTCAACAGGGCAATGTGCCCACTGCAAAAATGGTTCAAGAATGGTTTGAGATGCACAGCAACAAATTAGAAGTGTTGACTTGGCCTGTAAATTCTCCGAATCTCAATCCAATTAAGCATCTGTGGTATGTGCTGGTGAAACAAGGCCGATCAATGACAGCCCTATCTCACAACTGACAAGACTTAAAGCATTTGTTACCCCCAACACGATTATATTCCTGATATGTGCCTGCTGTACCATGTACTTGTATGAGAAAGTATCCTGTTCTCTTTGTATTGCTTCCTTTCTATGAAATCCCTGCTATTCATGCTAGTCTCCTTGCTTTCCTATTAAAAACTGACCACACTAAGCAGGAGAGCACAGCGTGGTCAGTTCTCTAGCTAT
This sequence comes from Aquarana catesbeiana, assembly GCF_042186555.1. Lineage (NCBI taxonomy): Eukaryota > Metazoa > Chordata > Amphibia > Anura > Ranidae > Aquarana > Aquarana catesbeiana. The sequence continues at coordinate 221,022,643 of NC_133326.1, read as the reverse complement.
GCTGGGAACTCAGAGTACTCTCTTCCAATGATCAGACTTTTCCTGACACTCCCCCTCTTCACTGGCAAGCTCAGTGTCCTTCTTCTCCTCCCCCAGCACTTATGCAACTGAGAACAGAGATTATGTGCTCATTTAGGCCCCTTTCACACTGGGGCGGTTTGCAGGCGTTATTGCGCTAAAAACAGCGCCTGCAAACTGCCCCTAAACAGCCTCCGTTGTTTGTTCAGTGTGAAAGCCCCGCTGTCAGGAGAAGAAAAAATCCCCTGCAAGCCGCATCTTTGGAGCGGTGAAGGAACGGTGTATTCACCGCTCCTGCCCATTGAAATCAATGGGACAGCGTGGCTATACCGCGGTAATACCGCGGCTATAGCCGCGCTATACGAGGGGTTTTAACCCTTTTTCGGCCGCCAGCGGGGGGTTAGAACCGCACCGCTAGCGGCCGAATACCGTGGTAAAACAGCGCTAAAAATAGCGCTGTTTTACCGCCGACGCCCCCTACCGCCCCAGTGTGAAAGGGGCCTTATTAAAAAAAAAATATGTATCTATACAAAAATGTTTTGCCTTTCATTTCTATTTTAATCACTTCAGCCCCGGACCATTTGACTGGCCAAAGACCAGAGCACTTTTTGCAATTCAGCACTGCGCCGATTTAACTGACAATTGCGCGGTCGTGCGACTTGGCTCCCAAACAAAATTGACGTCCTTTTTTTCCACAAATAGAGCTTTCTTTTGGTGGTATTTTATCACCTCCGCTGTTTTTATTTTTTGCGCTATAAACAAAAAAATAGCGAAAATTTTTTGCTATAATAAATATCCCCAAAAAAATATTTTTTTCCTCAGTTTAGGCCGATATGTATTCTTCTACATATTTTTGGTAAAAGAAAATGTTTAAAAAAAAAAAAAACGCAATAAGCGTTTATTGATTGGTTTGCACAAAAGTTATACTACAAAATCTACAAAATACAAAATCTACATCTACAAAATAGGGGATAGTTTTAAGGCATTTTTATGAATAATTTTTTTTTTTTTACTAGTAATGGCGGCGATTTTTATCGTGACTGCGACATTATGGCAGACAGATCGGATACTTTTGGTTCTATTTTGGGACCATTCACATTTATACAGCGATCAGTGCGATTAAAAATGCATTGATTACTGTGTAAATGTGACTGGCAGTGAAGGGGTTAAGTGTGTCCTAGGGGGTGATTCTAACTGTGGGGGGAGGGGCTATGTGTGACACAACACTGATCACCGCTCCCGATCATAGGGAGCTGTGATCAGTGTCCTGTCATTAGGCAGAACGGGGAAATGCTTTTTTACATCAGCATTTCCCCGTTCTTCCTCACCGTGAGACGATCGCGAGTATCCCCGCGGACATAGAGTTCGTGGGACCCGCGACCACGCTCACGGAGCTCCCGGCGGCGAGCGCGCCCCCGCAAGCCGCCTCTTAAAGGGCAACATACAGGTACGTTAATCTGCCTGTACATGCCCTTCTGCCGCAGTATATCTGCAAGAGGCGGTCGGGAAGCGGTTAAACTGAATGGGTTGTTTTACAAGGTGATCGTTTACAAATCAATTTAAGGACATTAGGGCCGAAACAACGAATCGATTAATCGACAACTAATCGATTATGAAATGAATCTATTACTATTTTCATAATCGATTAAATCGGTCAGTAACAATGTCGTTAAAAAAACTAAAATTAGCCCTTTAGAGTACAAAAAAACAAAACAAATAATTGCTATTGTAAATTTTACTTTCACTGTTGCACAGTAAAAACAATGAACCACTTACAGTAGCGATTATTTGCTCTTTTTGTACTATAAAGGGCTAATTTATTTTTGTTTTTTAGGCTCCTTTCACACTAGCGCGTTTTTTGATGCATTTTGCATTTTGCAGAAATGCACGGGAATTTTTTAACATGGGTTCCTATGGAACATGTTCACATCAATGCCTTTTTGTTTCTCTGCATTTTTGGAAAGGGTCAGGGACTTTTTTTCATGCAAAATGCAGCGTTTTGCATGTAATAGAATTCAATGGACAAGCATCAAAAACGCAAGTGCACCGTTTTTGCAGCATTTTTGATGCGTTTTTGCCGTTTTTTTTTTTTTTTTAATTTTTTTTTTAGACTGTAAAAAAAAAAAACTGTAAAAAAAAAAAAAAAAAAACGCAAATCGCGGCAAAAACGCCGCAAAAAAACGTGGCAAGCATGAAAAAAAACCTCCAAAAAATGAAATTTTTTTTTGAAGGAAGACATTGTTTTTGTATGGCCAGCATATAAATATATTACAGTTCTGTTTGAAAATCTGCAAAAACAGTCTAACTTTTTTTTCTTTTAAATAAAAAAAAAAAATTGATCTCCGAGTCTGATGATATTTACTAGATTCAACCTCTAATAGTATATATACCCAGTATATATCTTCTGTCCGTTATTCTCAGAGTGGATTAGAGATTTTACTCACTAACCATATAGTTGGTCATTTATATTTACCACTGCATAGAAATATTTAACCACTTAAGGACCGCCTAACGCCGATTTACGTCGGCAAAGCGGCACAGGCAGGCAAAATCACGTACATGTACGTGATTTGCCTTCCGCGGGTGGGGGGTCCGATCGGACCCCCCCCCACCGCCCGAGGCGGTCCCGTTCTGTTCCCCGGCGATCCGAGATGAGGGGGAGGCCATCCGTTCGTGGCCCCCCCCTCGCGATCGCCGCCGGCCAATGGGAACATTCCTTTGCTGCTGTATGCTAAACAGCAGCAAAGGAAATGATGTCATCTCCCCTCAGCTCGGTATTCCGTTCCAGCGCCGAGGGGAGAAGACATCAATGTAAGTGCACAACACACTACACACACAGTAGAACATGCCAGGCATACAAAACACCCCGATCCCCCCCCAATCACCCCCCCCCCCCCCGTCACAAACTGACACCAGCAGGTTTTTTTTTTTTTTTTTTTTTTTTTTTTTTTCTGATTACTGCATAGTGTCAGTTTGTGACAGTTACAGTGTTGGGACAGTTAGTATTACCCCCCTTTAGGTCTAGGATACCCCCCTAACCCCCCCTAATAAAGTTTTAACCCCTTGATCACCCCCTGTCACCAGTGTTGCTAAGCGATCATTTTTCTGATCGCTGTATTAGTGTCGCTGGTGACGCTAGTTAGGGACGTAAATATTTAGGTTCGCCTTCAGCGTTTTATAGCGTCAGGGACCCCCATATACTATCTAATAAATGTTTTAACCCCTTGATTGCCCCCTAGTTAACCCTTTCACCACTGATCACCGTATAAACGTTACGGTTGACGCTGGTTAGTTCGTTTATTTTTTATAGTGTCAGGGCACCCGCCGTTTATTACCGAATAAAGGTTTAGCCCCCTGATCGCCCGGCGGTGATATGCGTCGCCCCAGGCAGCGTCAGATTAGCGCCAGTACCGCTAACACCCACGCACGCAGCATACGCCTCCCTTAGTGGTATAGTATCTGATCGGATCAATATCTGATCCGATCAGATCTATACTAGCGTCCCCAGCAGTTTAGGGTTCCCAAAAACGCAGTGTTAGCGGGATCAGCCCAGATACCCGCTAGCACCTGCGTTTTGCCCCTCCGCCCGGCCCACCCAAGTGCAGTATCGATCGATCGCTGTCACTTACAAAACACTAAACGCATAACTGCAGCGTTCGCAGAGTCAGGCCTGATCCCTGCGATCGCTAACAGTTTTTTTGGTAGCATTTTGGTGAACTGGCAAGCAAGCACCAGGCAGCGTCAGGTTAGCGCCAGTAGCGCTAACACCCACGCACGCACCGTACAGCTCCCTTAGTGGTATAGTATCTGATCGGATCAATATCTGATCAGATCTATACTAGCGTCCCCAGCAGTTTAGGGTTCCCAAAAACGCAGTGTTAGCGGGATCAGCCCAGATACCTGCTAGCACCTGCGTTTTGCCCCTCCGCCCGGCCCGGCCCACCCAAGTGCAGTATCGATCGATCACTGTCCCTTACAAAACACTAAACGCATAACTGCAGCGTTCGCAGAGTCAGGCCTGATCCCTGCGATCGCTAACAGTTTTTTTGGTAGCGTTTTGGTGAACTGGCAAGCACCAGCCCCAGGCAGCATCAGGTTAGCGCCAGTACCGCTAACACCCACGCACGCAGCATACACCTCCCTTAGTGGTATAGTATCTGATCGGATCAATATCTGATCCGATCAGATCTATACTAGCGTCCCCAGCAGTTTAGGGTTCCCAAAAACGCAGTGTTAGCGGGATCAGCCCAGATACCTGCTAGCACCTGTGTTTTGCCCCTCCGCCCGGCCCAGCCCAGCCCACCCAAGTGCAGTATCGATCGATCACTGACACTTACAAAACACTAAACGCATAACTGCAGCGTTCGCAGAGTCAGGCCTGACCCCTGCGATCGCTAACAGTTTTTTTGGTAGCGTTTTGGTGAACTGGCAAGCACCAGCGGCCTAGTACACCCCGGTCGTAGTCAAACCAGCACTGCAGCAACACTTGGTGACGTGGCCAGTCCCATAAGTGCAGTTCAAGCTGGTGAGGTGGCAAGCACAAGTAGTGTCCCGCTGCCACCAAGAAGACAAACACAGGCCCGTCGTGCCCATAGTGCCCTTCCTGCTGCATTCGCCAATCCTAATTGGGAACCCACCACTTCTGCAGCGCCCGTACTTCCCCCATTCACATCCCCAACCAAATGCAGTCGGCTGCATGAGAGGCATTTTCTTTATGTCCTCCCGAGTACCCCTACCCAGCGAACCCCCCAAAAAAGATGTTGTGTCTGCAGCAAGCGCGGATATAGGCGTGACACCCGCTATTATTGTCCCTCCTGTCCTGACAATCCTGGTCTTTGCATTGGTGAATGTTTTGAACGCTACCATTCACTAGTTGAGTATTAGCGTAGGGTACAGCATTGCACAGACTAGGACACACTTTCACAGGGTCTCCCAAGATGCCATCGCATTTTGAGAGACCCGAACCTGGAACCGGTTACAGTTACAAAAGTTAGTTACAAAAAAAGTGTCAAAACAAAAATATATATATAAAATAAAAAAAAATAGTTGTCGTTTTATTGTTCTCTCTCTCTCTATTCTCTCTCTATTGTTCTGCTCTTTTTTACTGTATTCTATTCTGCAATGTTTTATTGTTATTATGTTTTATCATGTTTGCTTTTTCAGGTATGCAATTTTTTATACTTTACCGTTTACTGTGCTTTATTGTTAACCATTTTTTTGTCTTCAGGTACGCCATTCACGACTTTGAGTGGTTATACCAGAATGATGCCTGCAGGTTTAGGTATCATCTTGGTATCATTCTTTTCAGCCAGCGGTCGGCTTTCATGTAAAAGCAATCCTAGCAGCTAATTAGCCTCTAGACTGCTTTTACAAGCCGTGGGAGGGAATGCCCCCCCCCCCCCCCCACCGTCTTCCGTGTTTTTCTCTGGCTCTCCTGTCTCAACAGGGAACCTGAGAATGCAGCCGGTGATTCAGCCAGCTGACCATAGAGCTGATCAGAGACCAGAGTGGCTCCAAACATCTCTATGGCCTAAGAAACCGGAAGCTACGAGCATTTTATGACTTAGATTTCGCCGGATGTAAATAGCGCCATTGGGAAATTGGGGAAGCATTTTATCACACCGATCTTGGTGTGGTCAGATGCTTTGAGGGCAGAGGAGAGATTTTTTTTCAAAAAAGAGTACCTGTCACTACCTATTGCTATCATAGGGGATATTTACATTCCCCGAGATAACAATAAAAATGATTAAAAAAAAAAAATATGAAAGGAACAGTTTAAAAATAAGATAAAAAAAGCAGAAAAATAATAAAGAAAAAAAAAAAAAAAAAAAAAAAAAAAAAGCACCCCTGTCGCCCCCTACTCTCGCGCTAAGGCGAACGCAATCGGCGGTCTGTCGTCAAACGTAAACAGCAATTGCACCATGCATGTGAGGTATCACCGCGAAGGTCAGATCGAGGGCAGTAATTTTTGCAGTAGACCTCCTCTGTAGATCTAAAGTGGTAACCTGTAAAGGCTTTTAAAGGCTTTTAAAAATGTATTTATTTTGTTGCCACTGCACGTTTGTGCGCAATTTTAAAGCATGTCATGTTTGGTATCCATGTACTCGGCCTAAGATCATCTTTTTTATTTCATCAAACATTTGGGCAATATAGTGTGTTTTAGTGCATTAAAATTTAAAAAAGTGTGTTTTTTTCCCCAAAAAATGCGTTTGAAAAATCGCTGCGCGAATACTGTGTGAAAAAAAAAAATGAAACACCCACCATTTTAATCTGTAGGGCATTTGCTTTAAAAAAATATATAATGTTTGGGGGTTCAAAGTAATTTTCTTGCAAAAAAAAAATAACTTTTTCATGTAAACAATAAGTGTCAGAAAGGGCTTTGTCTTCAAGTGGTTAGAAGAGTGGGTGATGTGTGACATTCTTCTAAATGTTGTGCATAAAATGCCAGGACAGTTCAAAACCCCCCCAAATGACCCCATTTTGGAAAGTAGACACCCCAAGCTATTTGCTGAGAGGCATGTCGAGTCCATGGAATATTTTATATTGCGACACAAGTTGCGGGAAAGAGACACATTTTTTTTTTTTTTTTTTTTTTGCACAAAGTTGTCACTAAATGTTATATTGCTCAAACATGCCATGGGAATATGTGAAATTACACCCCAAAATACATTCTGTTGCTTCTCCTGAGTACGGGGATACCACATGTGTGGGACTTTTTGGGAGCCTAGCCGCGTACGGGACCCCGAAAACCAAGCACCGCCTTCAGGCTTTCTAAGGGCGTGAATTTTTGATTTCACTCTTCACTGCCTATCACAGTTTCGGAGGCCATGGAAAGCCCAGGTGGCACAAACCCCCCCCAAATGACCCCATTTTGGAAAGTAGACACCCCAAGCTATTTGCTGAGAGGTATAGTGAGTATTTTGCAGACCTCACTTTTTGTCACAAAGTTTTGAAAATTGAAAAAAGAAAAAAAAAAATGTTTTTTCTTGTCTTTCTTCATTTTCAAAAACAAATGAGAGCTGCAAAATACTCACCATGCCTCTCAGCAAATAGCTTGGGGTGTCTACTTTCCAAAATGGGGTCATTTGGGGGGGTTTTGTGCCACCTGGGCATTCCATGGCCTCCGAAACTGTGATAGGCAGTGAAGAGTGAAATCAAAAATTTTCACCCTTAGAAATCCTGAAGGCGGTGATTGGTTTTCGGGGTCCCGTACGCGGCTAGGCTCCCAAAAAGTCCCACACATGTGGTATCCCCATACTCAGGAGAAGCAGCTAAATGTATTTTGGGGTGCAATTCCACATATGCCCATGGCCTGTGTGAGCAATATATCATTTAGTGACAACTTTATGCAAAAAAAAAAAAAAAAAAAAAAAAAAAAAGTGTCACTTTCCCACAACTTGTGTCAAAATATAAAATATTCCATGGACTCAATATGCCTCTCAGCAAATAGCTTGGGGTGTCTACTTTCCAAAATGGGGTCATTTTGGGGGGTTTTGTGCCACCTGGGCATTCCATGGCCTCCGAAACTGTGATAGGTAGTGAGGAGTAAAATCAAAAATTTACACCCTTAGAAATCCTGAAGGTGGTGATTGGTTTTCGGGGCCCCGTACGCGGCTAGGCTCCCAAAAAGTCCCACACATGTGGTATCCCCATACTCAGGAGAAGCAGCTGAATGTATTTTGGGGTTCCAATTCCACATAGGCCCATGGCCTGTGTGAGCAATATATCATTTAGTGACAACTTTTTGTAAATATTTTTTTTTTTTTTTTTTTTTTTTTGTCATTATTCAATCACTTGGGACAAAAAAAATAAATATTCAATGGGTTCAACATGCCTCTCAGCAATTTCCTTGGGGTGTCTACTTTCCAAAATGGGGTCACTTGGGGGGGTTTTGTACTGCCCTGCCATTTTAGCACCTCAAGAAATGACATAGGCAGTCATAAACTAAAAGCTGTGTAAATTACAGAAAATGTACCCTAGTTTGTAGACGCTATAACTTTTGCGTAAACCAATAAATATACGCTTATTGACATTTTTTTTACCAAAGACATGTGGCCGAATACATTTTGGCCTAAATGTATGACTAAAATTTAGTTTATTGGATTTTTTTTATAACAAAAAGTAGAAAATATCATTTTTTTTCAAAATTTTCGGTCTTTTTCCGTTTATAGCGCAAAAAATAAAAACCGCAGAGGTGATCAAATACCATCAAAAGAAAGCTCTATTTGTGGGAAGAAAAGGACGCAAATTTCGTTTGGGTACAGCATTGCATGACCGCACAATTAGCAGTTAAAGCGACGCAGTGCCAAATTGGAAAAAGACCTCTGGTCCTTAGGCAGCATAATGGTCCGGGGCTCAAGTGGTTAAAGAATAAATTGCCTTTTATTAAAAAACTTTACATATTAACTAAACTATACACCGTACTTTTTTTAAGGTTATTAACCAAAACAATAAAATCGGCCAACTAATCATTAGTTGCAGCATCCAAAGGACATGTTCACTTTTGGAACATGCTCCACTAGTATTTAGGGTGGAACATGTAACATGCTCCAGCTGCTGCCTCCTCTCCCTGTGGCACAATTTAAAACAAGCTCAGTAGCGCAGGGCTCTGCCAACACAGTTGCTGCATCATTCATTCACAGAGTTCTGTCAATGCCATCCACCGCCGTGGCCGACAGCTTGTACAGTGCTTTGAAAAAGTATTCATACCTCTTGAAATTTTCCACATTTTGTCATGTTACAACCAAAAATGTAAATTTATTTTATTGGGATTTTATGTGATAGAGCAACACAAAGTGGCACAAAATTGTGACGTGGAAGGAAAATGTTAAATGGTTTTCAAAATGTTTTACAAATACATATCTGAAGTGGTGTGCATTTGTATTCAGCCCCCCCCCCCCCCCCCGAGTCAATACTTTGTAGAACCTTTCTCTGCAATTACAGCTGCAAGTCTTTTTGGGGATGTCTCTACCAGCTTTGCACATCTAGAGAGTGACATTTTTGCCAATTCTTCTTTGCAAAATAGCTCAAGCTGTGTCAGATTGGATGGAGAGCGTCTGAACAGCAATTTTCAAGTCTTGCCACAGATTCTCAATTGGATTTAGGTCTGGACTTTGACTGGGCTATTCTAACAGAAAAATATGCTTTGATCTAAACCACTCCATTGTAACTCAGGCTGTATGTTTAAAGTGGTTGTCCTGCTGGAAGGTGAACCTCTGACCCAGTCCCAGGTCTTTTGCAGACTAACAGGTTTTCTTCTAAGATTGCCCTGTATTTGGCTCCATCAATCCTCCCATCAACTCTGACCAGCTTCCTTGTCAATGCTGAAGAAAAGCATCTCCACAACATGATGCTGTCACCACCATGTTTCACGGTGGGGATGGTGTGTTCAGGGTGATGTGCAGCGTTCGTTTTCTGTCATACATAACAGAGCTGCACAATCATGGAACAAATGAGAATAACATTTTTTTGCTTAGACTAAAGATCACGATTCTCTCACAATCCTCAGCGTAACATCTTTCACAATATACAAAAAAATTGGGCTAACTTTACGTTTTTTTTAATTTACTGAAGTGTATTTTTCCCCCAAAAAATTGTGTCTGAAAGACCGCTGCGCAATACAGTGTGACATAAAATATTACAACGACCGCCATTTTATTCTCTAGTGTCTCTGCTAAAAAAATATAATATTTTTTGTGGTCCTAAGTAATTTTCTAGCAGAAAATACTGAATTTACATTGTAAGCAAAAAGTGTCAGAAAAAGCACTAAGCAGGTGTTAAGTTGTGTTAAGCCTCATCACAGAGAATCAGGGTGGTAATTTCCTAAGAGGTGTTTAATAAACCATTTAAACTAAGGTAGGAACCAAATATCTCCTCTCTTCATTGTACCGTGTTGTCTCAGTGTTAGCTACAGTGTTAGTATAGGAATGTACCCATTTAATAAACTGTGTAAGCTCAGAAAAGTCTTAACACCGGTGTAAACTTGATGTTAAATCCCCTAAATTTAACCACTTAAGGACCGAGCCTCTGAGGTTTGTTGTTTACAAGTTAAAAACAGTTTTTTTTGCTAGAAAATTAGTTAGAAACCCCAAACATTATAATTTTTTTTCCTAACACCCTAGAGAATAAAATGGCAGTCATTGCAATACTTTCTGTCACACCGTATTTGCACAGGGGTCTTACAAATGCACTTTTTTTTGTAAAAAATACACTTTTTTAAATTCAAAAATAAGGCAACAGTAAAGTTAGCCCAATTTTTTTTTTTATATTGTGAAAGATAATGTTACACTGAGTAAATTGATACCCAAAATGTCATGCTTCAAAATTGCGCCCGCCCGTGGAATGGCGACAAACTTTAACCCTTAAAAATCTCCATAGGCGACGTTCAAAAAATTCTACAGGTTGCATGTTTTAAGTTACAGAGGAGTTCTAGGGCTAGAATTATTGCTCTCACTCTACTGATCGCGGCGATACCTCACATGTGTGGTTTGAACACCGTTTTCATATGCAGGTGCTACTCACGTATGCGTTCGCTTCTGCACGCAAGCTTGTCGGGACGGGGCATGTTTAAAATTTTTTTATTATTTATTTATTTTACCTTTTGATTTTACACTGTTTTAAAAAAAAAAAAAAAAAAATTGTCACTTTTATTCCTATTACAAGGAATGTAAACATCCCTTGTAATAGAAAAAAGCATGGCAGAACCTCTTAAATATGAGATCTGGGGTCAAAAAGACCTCAGATCTCATATTTAGACTAAAATGCAATAAAAAAAAAAAAAAAAAAATTAAAAAAAAGTTATTTTATAAAAAAAAAAAATGGCCCTTTAACCACTTGCCGACCACCTCACGCATATATACGTGAACAGAATGGCACGGGCAGGCAAAATCACGTACCTGGTACGTGATTGCCTTCCCGCGGGCGGGGGGTCCAATCGGACCCCCCCCGGTGCCAGCGGCGGTCGGCTTTTGTCTGGGAGCGTTTAGAGATGAGGGGGAGGCCATCCGATCGTGGCCCCCCCTCGCGATCGCTCCCAGCCAATGAGAAACATCCCCTGCCTCTGTGTAGTACACAGAGGCAGAGGATGTGATGTCATCTCTCCTCGGCTCGGCAGTTTCCGTTCCGGCGCCGAAGACATGTGAGTGCACAACACACACACACACAGTAGTACATGCCAGGCACACTTTACACCCCCGATCGCCCCCAATCACCCCTCCCCCCCCCCCTGTCACGCTGACACCAAGCAGTGTTTTTTTTTGTTTTTTTTTCGGATTACTGCATGGTGTCAGTTTGTGACAGTTAGTGTGGTAGGGCAGTTAGTGTTAGCCCCCTGTAGGTCTAGGATACCCCCCTAACCCCCCCTAATAAAGTTTTAACCCCTTGATCGCCCCCCATCGCCAGTGTCGCTAAGCGATCATTTTTCTGATCGCTGTATTAGTGTCACTGGTGACGCTAGTTAGGGACGTAAATATTTAGGTTCGCCGTCAGCGTTTTATAGCGACAGGGACCCCCATATATTACCTAATAAAGGTTTTAACCCCTTGATTGCCCCATAGTTAACCCTTTCACCACTGGTCACCGTGTAACCGTTACAGGTGACGCTGGTTAGTTCGTTTATTTTTTATAGTGTCAGGGCACCCGCCATTTATTAGCGAATAAAGGTTTAGCCCCCTGATCGCCCGGCGGTGATATGCGTCGCCCCAGGCAGCGTCAGATTAGCGCCAGTACCGCTAACACCCATGCACGCAGCATACGCCTCCCTTAGTGGTATAGTATCTGAACGGATCAATATCTGATCCGATCAGATCTATACTAGCGTCCCCAGCAGTTTAGGGTTCCCAAAAACGCAGTGTTAGCGGGATCAGCCCAGATACCCGCTAGCACCTGCGTTTTGCCCCTCCGCCCTGCCCAGCCCACCCAAGTGCAGTATCGATCGATCACTGTCACTTACAAAACACTAAACGCATAACTGCAGCGTTCGCAGAGTCAGGCCTGATCCCTGCGATCGCTAACAGTTTTTTTTTTTGTAGCATTTTGGTGAACTGGCAAGCACCAACCCCAGGCAGCGTCAGGTTAGTGCCAGTACTGCTAACACCCACGCACGCACCGTACACCTCCCTTAGTGGTATAGTATCTGAACGGATCAATATCTGATCAGATCTATGCTGGCGTCCCCAGCAGTTTAGGGTTCCCAAAAACGCAGTGTTAGCGGGATCAGCCCAGATACCTGCTAGCACCTGCGTTTTGCCCCTCCGCCTGGCCCAGCCCACCCAAGTGCAGTATCGATCGATCACTGTCACTTACAAAACACTAAACGCATAACTGCAGTGTTCGCAGAGTCAGGCCTGATCCCTGCAATCGCTAACAGTTTTTTTGGTAGCGTTTTGGTGAACTGGCAAGCACCAGCACCCTAGTACACCCCGGTCGTAGTCAAACCAGCACTGCAGTAACACTTGGTGACGTGGCCAGTCCCATAAGTGCAGTTCAAGCTGGTGAGGTGGCAAGCACAAGTAGTGTCCCCCTGCCACCAAAAAGACAAACACAGGCCCGTCGTGCCCATAATGCCCTTCCTGCTGCATTCACCAATCCTAATTGGGAACCCACCACTTCTGCAGCGCCCGTACTTCCCCCATTCACATCCCCAACCAAATGCAGTCGGCTGCATGAGAGGCATTTTCTTTATGTCCTCCCGAGTACCCCTACCCAACGAACCCCCCCAAAAAATATGTCGTGTCTGCAGCAAGCGCAGATATAGGCGTGACACCCCCTATTATTGTCCCTCCTGTCCTGACAATCCTGGTCTTTGCATTGGTGAATGTTTTGAACGCTACCATTAACTAGTTGAGTATTAGCGTAGGGTACAGCATTCCACAGACTAGGCACACTTTCACAGGGTCTCCCAAGATGCCATCACATTTTGAGAGACCCGAACCTGGAACCGGTTACAGTTACAAAAGTTACAGTTACAAAAAAAAAAAAAGTGTAAAAAAAAAAAAAAACACAAACAAAAATATAAAATAAAAAAAAAAATAGTTGTTTTATTGTTCTCTCTCTCTCTCTATTGTTCTGCTCTTTTTTACTGTATTCTATTCTGCAATGTTTTATTGTTATTATGTTTTATCATGTTTGCTTTTCAGGTATGCAATTTTTTATACTTTACCGTTTACTGTGCTTTATTGTTAACCATTTTTTTGTCTTCAGGTACACCATTCACAACTTTGAGTGGTTATACCAGAATGGATGCCTGCAGGTTTAGGTATCATCTTGGTATCATTCTTTTCAGCCAGCGGTCGGCTTTCATGTAAAAGCAATCCTAGCGGCTAATTAGCCTTTAGACTGCTTTTACAAGCAGTGGGAGGGAATGCCCCCCACCTTCTACCGTGTTTTTCTCTGGCTCTCCTGTCTCAACAGGGAACCTGAGAATGCAGCCGGTGATTCAGCCAGCTGACCATAGAGCTGATCAGAGACCAGAGTGGCTCCAAACATCTCTATGGCCCAAGTAACCGGAAGCTACGAGCATTTTATGACTTAGATTTTGCCGGATGTAAACAGCACCATTGGGAAATTGGGAAAGCATTTTATCACACCGATCTTGGTGTGGTCAGATGCTTTGAGGGCAGAGGAGAAATCTAGGGTCTAATAGACCCCAATTTTTTCAAAAAGAGAGTACCTGACACTACCTATTGCTATCATAGGGGATATTTACATTCCCTGAGATAACAATAAAAATGATTAAAAAAAAAAATAAATAAATAAAAGGAACAATTTAAAAATAAGATAAAAAAGCAAAAAAAAATAATAAAGAAAAAAAAAAAAAAAAAAAAAAAAAACACCCCTGTCCCCCCTGCTCTCGCGCTAAGGCGAACGCAAGCGTCGGTTTGGCGTCAAATGTAAACAGCAATTGCACCATGCATGTGAGGTATCACCGCGAAGGTCAGATCGAGGGCAGTCATTTTAGCAGTAGACCTCCTCTGTAAATCTAAAGTGGTAACCTGTAAAGGCTTTTAAAGGCTTTTAAAAATGTATTTAGTTTGTCGCTACTGCACGTTTGTGCGCAATTTTAAAGCATGTCATGTTTGGTATCCATGTACTCGGTCTAAGATCATCTTTTTTATTGCATCAAACATTTGGGCAATATAGTGTGTTTTAGTGCATTAAAATTTAAAAAAAGTGTGTTTTTTCCCCAAAAAATGCGTTTGAAAAAAATCGCTGCGCAAATACTGTGTGAAAAAAAAAAATGAAACACCCACCATTTTAATCTGTAGGGCATTTGCTTTAAAAAATATATATAATGTTTGGGGGTTCAAAGTAATTTTCTTGCAAAAAAAATAATTTTTTCATGTAATCAAAAAGTGTCAGAAAGGGCTTTGTCTTCAAGTGGTTAGAAGAGTGGGTGATGTGTGACATAAGCTTCTAAATGTTGTGCATAAAATGCCAGGACAGTTCAAAACCCCCCCAAATTACCCCATTTTGGAAAGTAGACACCCCAAGCTATTTGCTGAGAGGCATGTCGAGTCCATGGAATATTTTATATTGTGACACAAGCTGCGGGAAAGAGACAATTTTTTTTTTCTATTTGCACAAAGTTGTCACTAAATGATATATTGCTCAAACATGCCATGGGAATATGTGAAATTACACCCTAAAATACATTCTGTTGCTTCTCCTGAGTATGGGGATACCACATGTGTGGGACTTTTTGGGAGCCTAGCCGCGTACGGGACCCCGAAAACCAAGCACTGCCTTCAGGCTTTCTAAGGGCGTAAATTTTTTATTTCACTCTTCACTGCCTATCACAGTTTCGGAGGCCATGGAATGCCCAGGTGGCAAAAAACCCCCCCAAATGACCCCATTTTGGAAAGTAGACACCCCAAGCTATTTGCTGAGCGGTATAGTGAGTATTTTGCAGACCTCACTTTTTGTCACAAAGTTTTGAAAATTGAAAAAAGAAAAAAAAAATTTTTTTTCTTGTCTTTCTTCATTTTCAAAAACAAATGAGAGCTGCAAAATACTCACCATGCCTCTCAGCAAATAGCTTGGGGTGTCTACTTTCCAAAATGGGGTCATTTGGGGGGGGGGGGGGTTGTGCCACCTGGCATTCCATGGCCTCCGAAACTGTGATAGGCAGTAAAGAGTGAAATCAAAAATTTACACCCTTAGAAATCCTGAAGGCGGTGATTGGTTTTCGGGGCCCCGTACGCGGCTAGGCTCCTAAAAAGTTCCACACATGTGGTATCCCCATACTCAGGAGAAGCAGCTAAATGTATTTTGGGGTGCAATTCCACATATGCCCATGGCCTGTGTGAGTAATATATCATTAAGTGACAACTTTGTGCAAAAAAAAAAAAAAAAAATTGTCACTTTCCTGCAACTTGTGTCAAAATATAAAATATTCATGGACTCAACATGCCTCAAAGCAAATAGCTTGGGGTGTCTACTTTCCAAAATGGGGTCATGGGGGGGGGGGTTATGCCATCTGGGCATGTTATGGCCTTCAAAACTGTGATAGGCAGTGAAGAGTGAAATCAAAAATTTACACCCTTAGAAATCCTGAAGGCGGTGATTGGTTTTCGGGGCCCCGTACGCGGATAGGCAATTCCACATATGCCCATGGCCTGTGTGAGCAATATATCATTTAGTGACAACTTTTAGTAATTTTTTTTTTTTGTCATTATTCAATCACTTGGGACAAAAAAAATGAATATTCAATGGGCTCAACATGCCTCTCAGCAATTTCCTTGGGTGTCTACTTTCCAAAATGGGGTCACTTGTGGGGTTTTGTACTGCCCTGCCATTTTAGCACCTCAAGAAACGACATAGGCAGTCATGAATTAAAGGCTGTGTAAATTCCAGAAAATGTACCCTAGTTCGTAGGCGCTATAACTTTTGCGCAAACCAATAAATATACACAGAGAGAGAGAGGGGAGAGAGAGAGAGAGAGAGAGGGAGAGAGAGAGAGAGGGGAGAGAGAGAGAGGAGAGAGAGAGAGAGAGGGGAGAGAGAGAGAGAGAGGGGAGAGAGAGAGAGAGAGGGGAGAGAGGGGAGAGAGGGGAGAGAGGGGAGAGAGGGGAGAGAGGGGAGAGAGGGGAGAGAGGGAGAGGGAGAGAGAGAGAGAGAGAGAGAGAGAGAGAGAGAGAGAGAGAGAGAGAGAGAGAGAGAGAGAGAAGGACTGACTGAGCCGCCAGGATTACAATGTGCTGTACCTTGGGCAGTCCGTGTCCCCTTTTCTTCTTTTGGCCACATGCCGAAAACACAGTTTTTAGCCAATATATTTTGGCCGCCGAAAATTCAGTGCATAACTACTTTCTATTGACACCCGCTGCCTATCGCAGATGGAGTGCGTTTTGCATGTGCTCTGAATCGCGCAGGAATGCACAGTACATTGCTGTGCGATTCATGTGCAGATATGGGGTGAACCGGACCTAAAAGAGAAAAAGAAAGGTGTCTGGAAATGAATGCACTAAGCTAGGGGTGGGTGGGATGGCAGGGTAATTATTTATATATCTTTATTATTTTAATAAAAAGGTGTGTATATGTTTTACTTTTTTTCTGGTTATATTTTAACCCCATAACTCGGTTCTGAGGATTAATCATCCTCCACCTTTAGGGAAGGGGAATAGATTTAAAGAAAAACAAAAAAACAAAAGACAATATAGATAGAGATTATATATAAGAAAACACACAGTGCGTACACCCCTCACATTTTTGTAAATAATTTATTACAGGGCTCGACAAACCCCAGGCGCCAGGTTGCAATGACGACTGGAAATTGCATCCTGGAGCTTGGGCTACACCGCAGCAGCGGTCTGGATTCCTACAATGTGCCTCCCCCCCCTGCAGGTGCGCGGACTTAGGTCGGGCTGGCCAAAATTGAGGCCGCGGCTTTGCGGCCTGCTGGAGCGGGATACACGCTCCTTTCTGTGAACCAGCGCCCTCCTCTGGTGGGCAGTGCTGTGATGAGCATGGCGTGCTCTCACTGCCCGCCCACCTCCGACATCATCTTCCCAGTTTGACAGCTGGGGTTGAGGTTGTGGGCATGATCAGCCGCTCGTTCCTTACCGCCGTTGTGGAGTGCCACCTCAGTGCCCTCTGTCAGTGCCATCTCAGTTCTGCCTGTCAGTGCTGCCTATCAGTTCCCATCAGTGCTGCTCATCCGTGCCACCAGTCAGTGCTGCTCATCCGTGCCACCAGTCAGTGCTGCTCATCCGTGCCACCAGTCAGTGCTGCTCATCCGTGCCACCAGTCAGTGCTGCTCATCCGTGCCACCAGTCAGTGCTGCTCATCCGTGCCACCAGTCAGTGCTGCTCATCCGTGCCATCTCAGTGCTCATTGGTGCTGCCCATCAGTGTCACCTCAGTGCTGCCCATCAGTGTCACCTCAGTGCCACCTGTCAGTGCTGCCTATTGGTGCCCATCAGTTCCAGCCTCAATGCCGCCTCATCAGTGCAGCCCATCAGTGCAGCCTATCAGAGCACATCAGTGAAAGAGGAGAAAAAAAAAAAAAAAAACTTATTTGCAAAATCTTATAACAAACAAAACAAAAGTTTTTTTTATTTTTTTTAATATTTTTTTTTTTTCGCTTGGCATCAGGCATGAGCAATTCTCATTGCCCGATGCCCCAGGCATGCAGTTCTGGGCGCTGGGCAGAGGATTTAAAAAACTGGCTCCTAACTTTTTCAGCTGGCTCCTAGATTCTAAGCACATTTGTCAAGCCCTGTTATATTATATCTTTTCATGTGACAACACTGAAGAAATGACACTTTGCTACAAGGTAATGTAGTGTATTGTATAACAGTGTAAATCTGCTGTCCCCTCAAAATAACAAAACACAGCCATTAATGTCTAAACCGCTGGCAACAAGAGTGATTTCACCACTAAGTGAAAATGTCCAAATTGAGCCCAATGTCCTGTGGTCTGATGAGACCAAGATAAACTTATTTGGTTCAGATGGTGTCCAGCGTGTGTGGCGGCAACCAGTTGTACAAAGACAAGTGTGTCTTGCCTACAGTCAAGCATGGTGGTGGGAGTCTCATGGTCTGGGGCTGCATGAGTGCTTCCAGCACTGGGGAGCTACAGTTCATTGAGGGAACCATGAATGCCAACATGTACTGTGATGTACTGAAGCAGAGCATGATCCCCTCCCTTCAGAGACTGGGCCACAGGGCAGTATTCAAACATAATGACCCCAAACACACCTCCAAGATGACCACTGCCTTGCTAAAGAAGCTGAGGGTAAAGGTGATTGACTGGCCAAGCATGTCCCCAGACCTGAACCCTATTGAACATTTGTGGGGCATCCTCAAACAGAAGGTGGAGGAGCACAAGGTCTCTAACATCCACCAGCTCAGTGATGTCGTCATGGAGGAGTGGATGAGGACTCCAGTGGCAACCTGTGAAGTTCTGGTGAACTCCATGCCCAAGAGGATTAAGGCAGTGCTGGAAAATAATGGTGGCCCCACAAAATATTGACACTTTGGGCCCAATTTGGACATTTTCACTTAGGGGTGTACTCACTTTTATTACCAGCAGTGTACACATTAATGGCGGTGTGTTGAGTTATTTTGAGGGGACAGCAAAGTGTACACTGTTATACAAGCTGTACACTCACTAGTTTAAATTGTAGCAAGTATAATTTATTTAGTGCTGTCACATGAAAAGATAAAATAAAATATTTACAAAAATGTGAGGGGTGTACGCACTTTTGAGAGATATTGTATTATAGAGCTGCACGTTTAATCGTTAAGAATCGTTTTTCGCGTTTTTTTCACCGTTGCCATCTTGACAAAGTATTTCCCATTTCTAAGCAGAGAATTCTCTGCAGCTGTGGAATATATATACAAACACACACACATACACACACACATATATATATATATATATATATATATATATATATATATATATATATATATATATATATATATATATATATATATATATATACATACACATACATACACACACACACACACACATACATACATATATACAAATAATAAAAACACATACATACACTACACCTCAGGTGTCTTTCACACAGGCCTTGCTCAGCGGGGAAATTGATCCGCTGAGCAGGCATGTCAGAGCCCCGCTATCCTCTATAAGGGAGACTGAATGAAAAACGGGCCGCCTATCAGTTTTCATCTGACCCCATCCACCAGACAGATGGAAAATAGGGTCTCCATCTGTCTGGACTTCATGGACAGGATCAAATATAGGTGGATGTCAGCGGACATCTCACCGCTGACATCCATCGCTCCATGGAGGTGCATGGAGCGTCTGATCAGGTCCATCTGAAAAACTGACAGAAGGACCTGATTGGAAAGCCTGTGTGAAAGGGGCCTAAGTCTTTATAAGTGGATAAACTGATCTCATTTACAGACTGATGTTCTTCTCTTTGATCTAAAAGAACTAAATGTTACACGGTTTCCTTTAATCTCAGCACTGAGCAGGTGTTACTAAACATTGGATGGTTGTTTTCTTTTTTTTGACAGCTGTGAGTGAGCAGGGAACTGCTCTGCACTGTTACATGAATGAATAGTGGAAATGCAGGTTAAAATCGTGAGGGGGATTGAATAACAATTAATCGTGCTGCTCTAACATATAGCGTTTTGCTTTTAGGCCAAAAAGTTCATTGTCTCATCTGACCAGAGCACCATCTTCCACATGTTTGGCTGTGTCCCCAACATGACTTCTCATAAACTGCAAACAGGACTTCTTATAGCTTTCTTTGAACAATGGCTTTCTTCTTGCCACTCTTCCATAAAAGGGCAGATTTGTGGAGTGCACGACTAATAGTTGTCCTGTGGACAGATTCTCCCACCTGTGGATCTCTGCAGCTCCTCCAGAGTTACCATGGGCCTCTTGGCTGCTTCTCTGATTAATGCTCTCTTTGCCCGGCCTGTCAGTTTAAGTGGATGGCCATGTCTTGGTAGGTTTGCAGTTGTGCCATACTCTTTCCATTTTCACTTGAGTGCCAGTTCACACCAGTGCGATGCGGAAACCAGCCCAATTCCAGTGCCAATTCGCGTTTTGTTCACACTGCCATATGCAAGCCGCGGCGGGTGTCAATAGAAAGTTAATGACACCCCCAGATCGGTTTGCATATCGCAGTGCGAACTGTGAATTCAGACAGGAATCAGATCGCATGGGTGAGAACACCCATGCGATCCGATTCTGGTGCGGAGAAAAAAAAAAAAATGGGTCCTGCACGATTTTGGTCCGAATGCGATGTAAGTTCAGCCATACAATCTGTATGACTGAATTTGCATCGCACAGACATCACATGCGATCTGCACAGCAGTGCTAATCACTGTCTGACATCGCACAAGTGTGAACCAACACTGATGGATTGAATAGTGCTCCATGAGATTTTCGAAGCTTGGGATATTTTTTTTTAGAACCTAACCCTGCTTTAAGCTTCTCCACAACTTTATCCCTGACCTGTCTGGTGTGTTCCTTGTCCTTCATGATGCTGTTTGTTCACAAAAGTTTTTCTAACAAACCTCTGAGGGCTTCACAATACAGCTGTGGACTCTATTTACAAATTAGGTGACTCCTGAAGGCATTTGGTTCCACTAGATTTTAGTTAGGGGTATTAAAGTGGAGGGCCACCCTGAAAAAAAAAAAAAAAATTCACCAAAAATCCTGAAAAAAAAAAAAAAATTTAAACTTACCTAAACCCTTGTTGCTAGGCAGTCTTCCTAATCTGCCTCTTCCTTTTCAACGGCATATTCTGCTCCTCGGTGAGCGGCCCCGTTGTTTTCTGGGAACTATGCGTGTTCCCAGAACACCACGAGGCCATTCACAGAGCGCCGCTCGCGCGTGCGCAGTAGGAAGCCGACAGTGAAGCCTTAATGCTCCACTGCCTGTTTTCCTTACCTAGGACGGCGGTGCCGGGAGCCGAGGGACGGGTCGGCTTCGGGCGGCCGACATCGTGGGCACCCAGGACAGGTAAGTACTTATTTAAAGTCAGCAGCTACAGTGTTTGTAGCTGCTGACTTTCTTTTAAATTTTTTTTTTTTTTTTTTTAAGGCCGGAATCCCACTTTAAGTGCCCCTAACTAGATTAAGTGCTAGTTCACACCAGATGCAGTTCTGTGCGCTTTCTTTCTGCACTAATGCATGCAGTGTTTTCCATGTATTCTAATGGCTCTAGTTCAGTCACTGATGCATAAAAAAAAGTAGAGCGTGCTGCATTTTTTCTGCACAGAACTGTACTGGAACCTAGCAAATTGTATCAAAAACGTACTGGAACTGCATATGGTGTGAACTGTAAGCAAAAACTGATCCGGAACATACGAGTACATTTTTTGTGGTGTGAACTGGCCCTAAAAATGCATGCACAGTGTTTTCCATGTATTCCAAAGGCTCTAGTTCACACCAGTGCAGCTAGTTTCGGTCAGTTTCTGCACCAGAAACTGACTGGATTTGACTGCATGGTGTGCACTAGAGCCTTAGGAATACATGGAAAACACTGTGCATGCATTTTTAGAGCTGAAAAAAAAAAAAAAACACACCACACAAAACTGCATCTGCCTCACTTTTCACAACAAAAAATGCCGAAAAGCATTTATTATTTTCCTTCCACTTCACAATTATGTGCCACTTTGTGTTGGTGTATCACAAAAAATGCCAATAAAAAACATTTACGTTTTTGGATGTAACATGACAAAATGTGGAAAACTTCAAGGGATATGAATACTTTTAGCAAGGCACTGTATTTCTCAATGAACTTCCAGGGTACTGGTGAGCGTCCTCATAGTGCATTGATCTTCCTATAATTCAGTAACTGCCTGCCTGTATCGGAGGTATGAGCAGTGTACTGGGAGTCTGCAGGATCCTGGCATTGCTTCTGTGATCTGCTAATCATGGGTGCAATGCTTTACAGGCTCCAGTGTAAAAAATAATAAATGCACATTTGTAGTCTTCAAGTGTGAAATGCGATACTCCTAATAACCAAGGCCAGAGGTGTGCCTTGGCCTGACTGGTCTGTATGCCTGAAAATAGGGCAAAAATACACCAAATTTAGGTGAAGAAGGGAAGGTAACAATCCATTAAGTGGAGTAGCGTGCGCCCGGATGGCAACAGTATGTATCTGGTAAGTATCCGCTATGACAGGAGAAACCCACCGACTCCTGACTTGGTGATGAGAAGGAACCCCCTATAGAACCTGCCCAGTTACCCAGAACCCAACTAAACATCCCCTGAAAGAATGGATGAGCCTGATGCCCGAGACAACCCAGACATGAGAATGAACCGCTTGTGAATGAGAGGATACGTGGGGGAAAGGGAGCAAGGGCTGGCCCGAGGAGCCCCTGCAAAAATGATGGCCGCGAAGAACGAAATACTTCACACAGACACCAGTGAAGTAGCTCATTGAAATGCCCCCCAACCCCTGGCCTACCCATACTTGGAATGGGGAAGTGAGAGGGTGAGTGCAAAAGACAAATGGCAGGAGTTCGAAATGCTGGATACCTGATGGATGTCATGGAGTTGGCGGATAAGGCCCATGCGCTATGGCAATAAGCATCCTCGAACATGGAGAAACCATGCCAGAGACAGAAAACCGGTCCCACCTGATCCGATTGGGTCATGCTTCAGCCTGAAACCTGACACCCGAGTCTGAATCCTGAACCGAGGAAGGAGGAAGGCCAGACTCCATCCCAGGGAAAGGAGTCCCATGGCATGATACCGTCGTAGTACCCAGAGTGACTGAAGCCCCCCCTCACCTGGAACAGGCTGGGGATCGGAAAAAATGACTGGACTGACGTCCCTGAGCAGTTCTCCAGGCAACGTCCTAGACAAGAGATCAGAGCCGAGAGTGGAATGCAGAATCATGACGACGTTTGCCCAAACTTACCACTTAAGGACCGTCAAGGGGACATGGCTCAGCACACACACAGAGAGCACTATAAATCCCTGGGCGGTAACCAGGGCCTCTGCAATAGGACGTCAACTGAAAGAAAATTGACGACTGCTTCCAACCCAAGGGTGAGCCCAGTGGTGAAACGACATCTGAACCAATCAACTAGCCCTAACAACGGGCAGGACTGATGGAAGTGAGTGAAAGCATGGTTGATGTCAGTATGGATGCCAATACAGCCCAACCTGAGAACACAAACTACAGAAATGAGAGACAACCAGACATGAGAACAACAACGCCCCTCTGTGCCTATCTGTATGAGAACATGACCAGAAATGTCAAGACCACTGCGCGTAAATTAACCTGATGACCCTCGTGTAAGTGGCAAGTGAGCCTGAGTAACCTGCAGCGCAGAGACAGGTAATTAAACTGAGACTCAGGGCTGGTGTACCCACAGACCGTGGTGGGTGGTCGTTTAGGTGTGGTGAATGAACGTGCATCGTATGACGTATGGTATACAGGCGAGAAGATTGTGGTCAACAATCATTAACAAACGAAACCTCAGCCCGTATGGATTTGTAGATGTGACAGATCCCCACATGTGAGCCCTAGCTAACTGACCCAGGTACAAACATGAACAAAGATACAATGAGACATGACAAACAACAAAGATGAAAACAGCTACCGAAGTATATGCCGTGACTGAACAACAATGCCCCTCTGAGAAAGGCTGAGGCTGAAAGGCTATGACCGAAATGGTGGGACTGAACGATGAGGCAGAAACGCTATGAAATAATCCTGGGGCAGAAACGCAGGGACAGCAACGCTATGACAGAAAGCACTATGACAGAAATGCTGATACTGAACGCTGAGTCAGAAACGTCATGACAGAAATCCTGGGGCAGAAACGCTGAGGCAGAAATGCCATGACAGAAATCCTGGGGCAGAAGCGCTATGAAAGAGATGCTGAGACTGAACGCCGAGACAGAAATGCTGAGCAGAACACTATGACTGAGAAACGCCATGACAGAAATCCTGAGGCAGAGATGCCATGACAGAAATTCTGGGGCAGAAAACGCTATGAAAAAACCCTGGGGCAGAACGCTGTGACAAATGCCAAGACTGTACTCAGAGACAGAAATGCCGGGCAGAAAAACGCTGTGACAGAAATGCCGGGGCAGAAAAACGCTGTGACAGAAATGCCGGGGCAGAAAAACACTATGACAGAAAAACGCTATAACAGAACTCCTGGGGCAGAAACGCTATGATAGAAACACTGACCAAAGAAACAAAATAACCAAGTAAAAGCAGCAATGCTTGTAGTTACATCCTCCCCGTCTTGCCAAGCCAAGCCCTGCTGACAATGAATGTGACCTTATGTAAGCTTGAGAATGACATGCGACTAAAAACCACAATGAAAATTGATAATGATAACTGATAACAATCCAGCACGGTACATCTACTGCAAGCCACAACAAACCTGTCACTTCCCGTCTGGCCGTTGCCATGACTGCTGTGTGTAGGTCTGATGACCTCTATGACTGTGCTGCAGTGATATTAATTGTGGGGAGAGAGGAGCAGGCGGGTGGGTGGCCGCCCACAACCCCGCGTGAGCACCGGAAGAAACGGGCGGCCGCATGAGGAGAGGAGCAGGCGGGCGGCCGACCAGCCGATTACCCCCCCCCCGTGAACACCCGGAGACATGGGCGGGCGGCTCCCACATGGAGCAAGATGTGCATGGGAAGAGAGGAGTTGGCAGGCGGGCACCACCCCCCGGCGGTGCACCAGGCGGGCAGCTCCCTCGTGGAGCTGGATGTGCATGGGGAGAGGAGTCGGCGGCGGCCGATCACCCCCCCCTCACCCGGCGGGAACAGCGGGCGGCCCCCTCGTGATGTGCCCAGGGGTAACAAGGTGGGTGGGCAGGCTGACTCCCCGGTGGAGCCCGGTGTGAGCTCCGAGAGAGGCACTGCCACCATGATGCAGCCGACCATGCTCAGCAAGGACCCAGAAGTGACGTGTCAGCCCCTCCCCCTTCTGAACCCAGAACCGCCGATAACACTGGCCCTGACAGAGGAGGAGGCTTAAATAGCCCTCTCAGACTCCTTCCACAAATACAAGTTAGCCTCCAGCCAGCCTTACACTTATTTACCTGCGAAAGATGAGCATTTGTTATTTTTTAAAAAGGAAACTTATCTTTAAAAGGATCTGCTACTGATGGCTTGGTGCCAGATATCACAGCATATCTTCAGAGGTCTAGTGGTGTCCATGCCTGTATTTGGTGGGTGGTCATAAAGTTCTGGCTGATCTGTGTATATAGAGTGGTCAACGAGAGGTCCCCATGTTGTGTATAGCAGGCCCATGTCATTGATGTGTATATAGAGTGGTCAATGACAGGTCCCCATGTTGTGTATAGAAGGCCCATGTCATTGATGTGTATATAGAGTGGTCAATGACAGGTCCCCATGTTGTGTATAGAAGGCCCATGTCATTGATGTGTATATAGAGTGGTCAATGACAGCTCTCCATGTTGTGTATAGAAGGCCCATGTCATTGATGTGTATATAGAGTGGTCAATGACAGCTCTCCATGTTGTGTACAGTAGGCCCATGTCATTGATGTGTATATAGAGTGGTCAATGACCGGTCCCCATGTTGTGTATAGAAGGCCCATGTCATTGATGTGTATATAGAGTGGTCAATGACAGGTCCCCATGTTGTGTATAGAAGGCCCATGTCATTATGAAGCTGAAGTTATCTTCTTATTCGGCCAGCTTCTTATTCAAATGCAGAAGTTGGCTCCTTATTCGGCCAGCTTCTTATTCAGATTGGATCGTGATTATTTACTAAACAATCATCTGCAATGTTTATAATAAAATCATGAACTTTAACCACCTCAATACAGGGCACTTACACCCCCTTCCTGCCCAAGCCATTTTTCAGTTTTCAGCGCTGTCGCACTTTGAATGACAATTGCGCGGTCATGTTACACGGCACCCTAATTACATTTTTATCATTTTTTCCCCACAAATAGAGCTTTCTTTTGGTGGTATGTGATCACCTCTGCGGTTTTTATTTATTGCGCTATAAACAAAAGAAGAGGGACAGTTTTGAAAAAACACAATATTTTTTACTTTTTGCTATAATAAATATCCAATTTTTTTTTTTTTTTTAACAAATTTTTTCCTCAGTTTAGGCCGATACGTATTCTTCTACATATTTTTGGTAAAAAAAAATTGCGATAAGCGTATATTGATTGGTTTGCGCAAAAGTTATAGCGTCTACAAAATAGGGGATAGATTTATAGCATTTTTATTATTTATTTATTTTTTACTAGTAATGGGGCCGATCTGCAATTTTTATTGTGACTGCGATATTGCGGCGGACACATCGGACACTTTTGACACATTTTTGGGACCATTCACATTTATACAGCGATCAATGCTATAAAATTGCATTGATTACTGTGTAAATGTGACTGGCAGGGAAGGGGTTAACACTAGGGGGCGCTCGAGGGGTTAATGTATGACCTAAGGAGGTGATTCTAACTGTGGGGGGAGGGGACTGACTGGGGGAGGTGACCGATCACTGTCCCTATGTACAAGGGACACGCCATCGGTCTCCTCTCCTCTCTGACAGGATGTGGATCTGTGTTTACATGCACAGATCCACGCTCCTGCTCTGTTACCCGGCAATCGCGGGTGCCCGGCGGACATCGCGGCCGCCGGGCACGCGCACCGGGTCCCGAGCGACGCAGCGGGCACGCGCCCCCTAGTGGCTCGGGAGGGCGAGGACGTCATATGACGTCCTCCCAGAACAACAGAAGCCTCGTCCCGCCGTCATATGACGGTGGGTGGTGGCTTAGTGGTTAACAACAATTCTATCTCCCTAAATGGCATGTATTTAAAGGGGTAATTCTGAATAACTATCTGAAAACCATCTTGGCTCACCCAAATTCGACATGTTTTATACTCATTGGGCATCCTACTAGTTAAAGTTCAATTTGGCCCGAGCCAAGTGATATAATCATAAAATATGGCACCAAACATGGCACCTTGACAGCCATACATTTAAATAGTAAATTCTGAATAGGAAACCAAACTATTCCTATATGAAATCCATCTTGGCTCACCCAAATTCCATTTGTTTTATACTCATTGGGCATCCTACTATATAGGAAAGTTCAATTTGGTCCGAGCCAAGTGATGGAAATCATAAAATATAGCACCAAACTTGTCAGCCTGTTACCCATGCATTTCAATGGAAAATTGCCAAGCTATTCCTATATGAAAACCATCTTGGCTCACCCAAATTCCACTTGTTTTATACTCATTGGGCATCCTTCTATTAGTTAAAGTTCAATTTGGCCCGAGCCAAGTGATAGAAATCCTAAAACATGGCACATTGACAGCCATACATTTCAATTGGAAATTCCAAATAAGAAGCCAAGCTATTCCTATATGAAAACCATCTTGGCTCACCCAATTTCCACTTGTTTTATACTCATTGGGGATCCTGCTATATAGGAAAGTTCAATTTGGCCTGAGCCAAGTAATAAAAATCCTAAAATATGGCACCTTGACAGCCATACATTTCAATGGGAAATTCTGAATTAGGAACCAAGATATTCCTTTATGAAAACCACTTTGGCTCACCCAAATTCCACTTGTTTTATACTCATTGGGCATCCTACTATATACGAAAGTTCAATGTGGCCCGAGCCAAGTGATGGAAATCATAAAATATGGCACCAAACATGGCACTGTGACAGCCATGCATTTCAATGGTAAATTCCGAATAAGAAACCAAGCTATTCCTATATAAAATCCATCTTGGCTCACCCAAATTCCATATGTTTTATACTCATTGGGCATCTTACTATATAGGAAAGTTCAATTTGGCCTGAGCTAAGTGATGGAAATCAAAATATGGCACCAAACTTGTCAGCCTGTCACCAATGCATTTCAACGGGAAATTCCGAATAAGAAGCCAAGCTTTTCCTATATGAAATCCATCTTGGCTCGCCCAAATTCCATATGTTTTATACTCATTGGGCATCTTACTATATAGGAAAGTTCAATTTGGCCTGAGCCAAGTGATGGAAATACTAAGAAATTCCTATTTCTATATGAAATCCATCTTGGCTCGCCCAAATTCCACTTGTTTCATACTCATTGGGCATCCTACTATATAGAAAAATTAAATTGGGCTGTAGCCAAATAACATTACTAACAAAATAATGAACTACACCTGACACCCCGATAGCCTTGCATTTGGGATCACAGTGCCAAATTGAACTTTCCTACATAGCAGAATGCCCAATGAGTATAAAACAAGTGGAATTTGGGTGAGCCAAATTGGTTTTCATATCGGAATTGCTTGGCTTCTTATTCAGAATTTCCAATTGAAATGTATGGCTGTCATGGTGTCACGTTTGGTGCCATATTTTAGGATTTAGATCACTTGGCTCGGGCCACATTGAACTTTCCTATATAGTAGGAAATAGGAATTTGGGTGAGCCAAGATGGATTTCATATAGGAATAGCTTGGGTTCTTATTCGGAATTTCCTATTGAAATGCATGGGTGACAGAGTGACAAGTTAGGTGCCATATTTTATGATTTCCATCACTTGGCTCGGGCCAAATTGAACTTTCCTATATAGTAGGATGCCCGATGAGTATAAAACATGTGGAATCTGGGTGAGCCAAGATGGATTTCATATAGGAATAGCTTGGTTCCTTATTCAGAAATTCCTATTGAAATGCATGGCTATCATGGTGCCACATTTTAGGATTTCTATTTTTTGGCTCGGGCCAAATTGAACTTTCCTATATAGTAGGATGCCCAACGAGTATAAAACAAGTGGAATTTAGGTGAGCCAAGATGGATTTCATATAGGAATAGCTTGGCTTCTTATTCGGAATTTCCCATTGAAATGTATGGCTGTCAAGGTGCCATATTTTAGGATTTCCATCACTTGGCTCTGACCAAATTGAACTTTCCTATTTAGTAGGAGGCCCAATGAGTATAAAACAAGTGGAGTTTGGGTGAGCCAAGATGGATTTCATATAGGAATAGCTTGGCTTCTTATTTGGAATTTCCCATTGAAATGCATGGGTGACAGGCTGACAAGTTTGCTGCCATATTTTATGATTTATATCGCTTGGCTCGGGCCAAATTGAACTAACAGTAGGATGCCCAATGAGTATA
The DNA here is from genome assembly GCF_042186555.1 of Aquarana catesbeiana. Classification (NCBI taxonomy): domain Eukaryota; kingdom Metazoa; phylum Chordata; class Amphibia; order Anura; family Ranidae; genus Aquarana; species Aquarana catesbeiana. Next base: position 220,993,556 of record NC_133326.1, on the reverse strand, counting down.
AAACATGTGGAATTTGGGTGAGCAAAGATGGTTTTCAGATATTTATTCAGAATTACCCATTTAAATACATGGCATTTAGGGAGATAGAATTATTGTTAAAGTTCATGATTTTATTATAAACATTGCAGATGATTGTTTAGTAAATAATCTCTTTGTGAATAAAAATCCAACCTGAATAAGAAGCTGGCCGAATAAGGAGCCAACTTCTGCATTCAAATAAGAAGCTGGCTGAATAAGAAGATAACTTCAGCTTCATAATGACATTGATGTGTATATAGAGTGGTCAATGACAGGTCCCCATGTTGTGTATAGAAGGCCCATGTCATTGATGTGTATATAGAGTGGTCAATGACAGGTCCCCATGTTGTGTATAGTAGGCCCATGTCATTGATGTGTATATAGAGTGGTCAATGACGGGTCCCCATGCTGTGTATAGAAGGCCCATGTCATTGATGTATATATAGAGTGGTCAATGACGGGTCCCCATGTTGTGTATAGTAGGCCCATGTCATTGATGTGTATATAGAGTGGTCAATGACGGGTCCCCATGCTGTGTATAGAAGGCCCATGTCATTGATGTGTATATAGAGTGGACAATGACAGGTCTCCATGTTGTGTATAGAAGGCCCATGTCATTGATGTGTATATAGAGTGGACAATGAGAGGTCTCCATGTTGTGTATAGCAGGCCCATGTCATTGATGTGTATATAGAGTGGACAATGACAGGTCCCCATGTTGTGTATAGAAGGCCCATGTCATTGATGTGTATATAGAGTGGTCAATGACAGGTCCCCATGTTGTGTATAGACGGCCCATGTCATTGATGTGTATATAGAGTGGTCAATGACAGGTCCCCATGTTGTGTATAGAAGGCCCATGTCATTGATGTGTATATAGAGTGGTCAATGACAGGTCCCCATGTTATGTATAGAAGGCCCATGTCATTCATGTATATACAGAGTGGACAATGAGAGGTCCCCATGTTGTGTATAGAAGGCCCATGTCATTGATGTATATATAGAGTGGACAATGACAGGTCTCCATGTTGTGTATAGAAGGCCCATGTCATTGATGTGTATACAGAGTGGTCAATGACGGGTCCCCATGTTGTGTATAGAAGGCCCATGTCATTCATGTATATACAGAGTGGACAATGAGAGGTCCCCATGTAATGTATAGAAGGCCCATGTCATTCATGTATATATAGAGTGGACAATGACAGGTCCCCATATTGTGTATAGAAGGCCCATGTCATTGATGTGTATATAGAGTGGTCAATGACAGGTCCCCATGTTGTGTATAGACGGCCCATGTCATTCATGTGTATATAGAGTGGACAATGAGAGGTCTCCATGTTGTGTATAGCAGGCCCATGTCATTGATGTGTATATAGAGTGGACAATGACAGGTCTCCATGTTGTGTATAGAAGGCCCATGTCATTGATGTGTATATAGAGTGGTCAATGACGGGTCCCCATGTTGTGTATAGACGGCCCATGTCATTGATGTGTATATAGAGTGGTCAATGACGGGTCCCCATGTTGTGTATAGAAGGCCCATGTCATTGATGTGTATATAGAGTGGTCAATGACGGGTCCCCATGTTGTGTATAGAAGGCCCATGTCATTCATGTATATACAGAGTGGACAATGAGAGGTCCCCATGTTGTGTATAGAAGGCCCATGTCATTGATGTGTATATAGAGTGGTCAATGACGGGTCCCCATATTGTGTATAGAAGGCCCATGTCATTCATGTATATACATAGTGGACAATGAGAGGTTCTCATGTTGTGTATAGAAGGCCCATGTCATTCATGTATATATAGAGTGGACAATGACAGGTCCCCATGTTGCGTATAGACGGCCCATGTCATTCATGCGTATATAGAGTGGACAATGACAGGTCCCCATGTTTTGTATAGAAGGCCCATGTCATTGGTGTGTATATAGAGTGGACAATGAGAGGTCTCCATGTTGTGTATAGCAGGCCAATGTCATTGATGTGTATATAGAGTGGACAATTACAGTTCTCCATGTTGTGTATAGAAGGCCCATGTCATTGATGTGTATATAGAGTGGACAATGAGAGGTCTCCATGTTGTGTATAGCAGGCCCATGTCATTGATGTGTATATAGAGTGGTCAATGACAGGTCCCCATGTTATGTATAGAAGGCCCATGTCATTCATGTATATACAGAGTGGACAATGAGAGGTCCCCATGTTGTGTATAGAAGGCCCATGTCATTGATGTATATATAGAGTGGACAATGACAGGTCCCCATGTTGTGTATAGAAGGCCCATGTCATTGATGTGTATATAGAGTGGTCAATGACAGGTCTCCATGTTGTGTATAGAAGGCCCATGTCATTGATGTGTATACAGAGCGGTCAATGACGGGTCCCCATGTTGTGTATAGAAGGCCCATGTCATTCATGTATATACAGAGTGGACAATGAGAGGTCCCCATGTTGTGTATAGAAGGCCCATGTCATTCATGTATATATAGAGTGGACAATGACAGGTCCCCATGTTGTGTATAGAAGGCCCATGTCATTGATGTGTATATAGAGTGGTCAATGACAGGTCCCCATGTTGTGTATAGAAGGCCCATGTCATTCATGTATATACAGAGTGGACAATGAGAGGTCCCCATGTTGTGTATAGAAGGCCCATGTCATTGATGTGTATATAGAGTGGTCAATGACGGGTCCCCATATTGTGTATAGAAGGCCCATGTCATTCATGCGTATATAGAGTGGACAATGACAGGTCCCCATGTTTTGTATAGAAGGCCCATGTCATTGGTGTGTATATAGAGTGGACAATGAGAGGTCTCCATGTTGTGTATAGGAGGCCCATGTCATTGATGTGTATATAGAGTGGACAATGACAGTTCTCCATGTTGTGTATAGAAGGCCCATGTCATTGATGTGTATATAGAGTGGACAATGACAGGTCCCCATGTTGTGTATAGAAGGCCCATGTCATTGATGTGTATATAGAGTGGACAATGAGAGGTCCCCATGTTGTGTATAGAAGGCCCATGTCATTGATGTGTATATAGAGTGGTCAATGACAGGTCCCCATGTTGTGTATAGAAGGCCCATGTCATTGATGTGTATATAGAGTGGTCAATGACAGGTCCCCATGTTGTGTATAGAAGGCCCATGTCATTGATGTGTATATAGAGTGGTCAATGACAGGTCCCCATGTTGTGTATAGAAGGCCCATGTCACTGATGTGTATGTGATCCAGCCCCATACAATCTGCTCCATACCTCCCACACTTGTTATTCCTTTATGGAAAGCTCTCCTTTCATAAACGAGGACTGGCAGCAGCACATGTCTTCTTCCACTAATACAAATCTCTCACACTGCAGCCGTATATTATGGGATGGGAGCCTGTAAAGAGCTTAGAACCCCAGCATTTATGTAGCTGGAGAAAGCAGGCCTTGGAGCCTTGAAGAAGAGAATGGTGGAAGAAGGAACACCACCCGGCCCCAGCCACCTACCTGCTCGGGGTGAAGGAGCTCGCTGTGCCCCTCGCCTGATTCTCCGGAAAACACGAGATCGGGAACACCGGCCAGATGAACACAACTTTAGGACGGCTGGATCGTGTCTATTTCGGCTGCACCAATCACAGCGCACAGGTAAGACACGGCCTTCCTCCTCGGCCAATAGAGAGGCGCGCTAGTTGAGAAGTAACTTGTATTGCAGTCTTAGCACCTCGGCATCCCTACAGACGAGTGCTCTCCTCTGCCTGGTGCTCTACACTGGGATTTGCAATAAAGATTTATTTACATGGATTCATTTCCCACGAGAAAAAAAAAACAATCCCCTTGCCTGAACGTTTCTACACACATAGATGTTTTGTATGTGAAACACTGCAGGTAAGAGTGGCATTATGTTGTCTGAACACAGCAGTAAAATGGTTCGTATCCATTGCCATGAGTAAATTTCTTTTCAGAGACAAAGTATGGTGGAACCCATGTCAGACCCCTTTCACACTGGGGCCGCCCGCGTGTTAGCGATAAAGCGCCGCTCATTTTAGAGGCACTTTACTGCTGTTTTAGCGGTGCTTTCGGCCGCTAGCGGGGAGTTTTTAACCCCAAAGAAGGGGTTAAAAATGCTCATGTTGTGTCGCTTCTGAATCGCTTTTCAGGCACTTCAGAAGCGCTGCCTATTCATTGCAATGGGCAGGGGTGGTGTAGGAGTGTTATATACAGCGCTCCCAAACCGCCCCAAAGATGCTGCTTGCAGGACTTTATCTAACGTCCCACAAGCACACAGCCCCAGTGTGAAAGCACACTCAAGCAGCATGGGAGACGGTTTTCAGGCGCTATACAGCTGCTATTTCTAGCGCTAAAACACCTGAAAACTGCCTCAGTGTGAAAGGGGTCTTAGAGAATGAGGAAAGACGTGATATGTCAGGTGTTTATTGCTATATATGCCCTCAGTGGGGACTTACCACAATTCCTGTCAGAAGGGGGGGAACACAACTAACTGGCCCTTTCACAGAGGGGACGCGTCTATGACTGCTGCCGCCAAAACTAAGAGCAAAGAAAGGTAGGTATGTCATCAAAAAGTGCTACGTACATAAACATATCTACTTAATACCGTGTTATAGAAAACCTAGGACAATAGAGCCGGTTCACACAGGTCTGGGGTGCCTACTGTCTTCTGATTGCAGAAGGGTCCTGTGCATGTTTGGGTCCAGTTCAGGAGTGATTTCAGGCAAAAATTCGGACCCGATTCCTACCTGAACCAGTGAATATACACAGACCCAAGACACGAACCCGGGGCTTAAAGTGGAATTTCACCTAGAAGTATCAATTTTGTATTTCATGACTCCACCTTCCTGCCTCTTAAGCCGGGTACACATGTAGAGTTAGATTTACTAAAGGCTACGTTCACACTGAGGTGCTTTACAGGCCCTGTAGCGCTAAAAATAGCATCTCTCCTGTCACTCCAGTGTGAAAGCCTGGAGCGATGCGCTTTCACACTGGAGCGGTGCGCTTGTGGAACATTATAAAAAGTCCTGCAAGCAGCATCTTTGAGGTGCTTTAGGAGCAGTGTATACACTGCTCCTAAAGCGCCCCTGCCCATTGAAATCAATTGGAAGCGCCGCAGCGCTTTGCGGGCGCTTTTAACCCTTTATTCGCCCGCTAAAAGCAGCTCTAAAACGACGGTAAAGTGGCGCTTTACCACCGCCGCCTGTGAAAGTGCCCTAAAGTTGGAGCACTCAGAATCTGGTGCAGCTGTGCATGATAGCCAATCGGCTTCTAACCTCGACTTGTTCAATTAAGCTTCGGCAATGAAACCTAGAAGCTGACTGGTTTCTATGCAGAAGTGAGGTTGATTGTACACTCTCCTGCTTTAATAAAACCCTATGAGTTTTTTCCGTTCAACCCAGCAGGTTAGTACAGCAATCTCCCCCGCTGAGCTGTTGTGTTCTGACAGGGGGACAGCCTTCCCACCAGAACACTCCAATCAGGGCTTTCAGCGATTGGCTGAGAGCGCTGATCAGCGGTCCAGCTCCCGATTGGCTGAGAACACTGATCGGGAGATGGTCCGCTGCTAGTTTTCCAGCATGCTCGTCTGACAGAAGCCAGCTTCTTTCAGACCGGCTCCCATACACACGGGCCGAATGTTGGCCATTTTTTTTTTTAACCGGTCGATATCACCCAGCATTCAGCCCATCTGTATGGGGAATTAGGCTGTATGCACGATATGTGCAGTGACTGCGGTTTTACTGCAATGTAAAATGCTATTTTGCTTTTGGTGCCGCTCAAAGTAGAGGTGAAAAGCATACCCCTGTGTCCCAGAGCATGGGGTGCAGGCTCATCTTGATTCCAATCCAGAGGGCTAGTAAATGTAAAAAGGAAAGGTTCACAGCTACTCCCATACAGCCCAGGTGAATAAACAAAAATGAGCGGCCTAAGCCTACATGTCTTTGGGGGGGGCGCAGCAAACCAACCCTCCCCCCCGGGGAGACATACAGGAATGCGGCGATTCCCCCCCCCCCCGCAGTAGACAGACAGGAATGCAGCATTTTATTGCAGCGCACTGTACAGAATCGCATTGCACTGCTGTACAGTGACATGAATGACGTATTTTTGCACACTTCAAATAAAGTTTGTACAAATACAAAAAAAAAAAAGGAAGCTGTGTGTTATGCACTGAATTGCACACCCTACCACAGTCAGGAACAAACAGCTGCTGGAGAGAAAAACACTGTGGCAGCTGTCTGTCATTATGTGACTATAGTCTGTTGGAGAATAATATTTTATCAAACACTTTTTAAATTCTAAGGCCTCATTTACACTTGCAGTTGGGGGGGGTAGTAAAAGGGAAAAAAAAAAACGGCTGAGCTGCATTTTGACTGCCTCCCAACAGCTTCCCCGTAAAAGTGGTTGTAGACCCTCCTATATACCCAGTGCAGTGAATAGCCTCAGATGATACACAGAGATTAAACAAATCCTCCTACATAGGTTTTACTTGTTTATCTCTTCCCTACAAAAGGGCAGAATTGTGTTAAAATCCTTCTCCATCTCTTAGTATCACAGAGGAGGGGGTGGAGAGCTGCAGTTACACTGTGTGAGAGCTGATTGGAGGAAATAGACACACCTCCCCTTCACACAGCAAACAGGACCAAAGGAAGGATACAGAGCTGTGTTGTGAATAGACACGCTCCATGCTGAGCTCTTCTCCCCATCGCAAACGTATCTCATGTGTCAGGAAAACTTCTCAGAATCGACTCATGCTGATAACAGAGGAAGGAAGCACAAGAGAAGGCACACTCAGAGCTTTGGAGAGAGATAAGCAATCTCAGGAACCATAAACCAGGTGACAGAAAATGCAGTTAAAAAAAAAAAAATCACACCTTAAATGAAATAGTAAAGATAACACAGTTCAGGAACAAAACAGAAGCCAGGGTTTGGATGCCAGAGCGGTTAATCAGACAAGCCGAGATTAGGCATCAGCAAAGTGAGGCGCAAAATCAGGAACAGGTAACAGAAGAGAAGTCAGCCAGGCCAAGTCTTACACAGGCAATATTGACCACACAAGATCAATGAGAGAATGAGCTAAGCTGTTTAAATAGCCAAAAGGGGCTGGCTGTAGGCTGGACTAATGAGGAAGGTTAATGGTAATCAAGTGAGTCACTGTGGAAACAATGAGTGGCTGCTAATTAACTGACAGCTGAGCAGCTCTGAGCACTGAAATAAAAGAGCAGCAGAAGCCAGCCCTAACAGGTAAACACTACAGATATGCTGTATATGTGCTTTGTTCAGGTTTCATAACTGAGGTTTACAACCACTTTAAGGTGCAAAGGCAGCGGGCGGGGGAGGGGTGTACACATGTGCCTCTTTAACACAATCTATTCACCTGAATGCAATATGGTAGCAGTGCAGATGTGCAGGATTTTAGGGATTAAACAAGGTGGCGAGGGGGCAACATAACACCTCCTCACCACCTGTCGGGCACCTTCTGAAGAGCCATCCACTATGGATTACTCTTCAGAGGGCATCACTAGTGTAATGAGTCCTTGCTTGATCAACTTCCTGTATCCTAGCCAAGACGAGAATAATATGTGCAGCCATGCCTTGGGGTCTAAACGACCTGGCAGAGCAAAGCACAGGGTGTTCACGTTATTCCACTCATGAACAGGCACCTCACTTGACTCTGCCAGGTCTCTAGACATGTCTACACGTGCACAAGATGTCAGGGCAAGATAGCGGCATAGGTATAGCAACAAGAGGCCACCATCACAAAATGGACCCTTTTCTGTTTCCATTCTTTCTACAGCCTTTTCTGCTATCCTTTGGAAATTTGCTACTTTTGAGGCTTACAACAATTAACGTGAACACCCTCAAATCGATTGCTCTTGATATTTGCCTCCCCACGGGTGAGAAACAGCATCTTGTAAATAGCTCCTGGTTTTAATGGACCTCAATTAAATACTTGGGGGTACAAACCCATGCACATTATTGCATGGACTTAACCAGTACCCAACTCTCTTAAAGTTGACCTTGAGCAAAGTTAAAAGGACACTAAATAATATGAATATGAAGTCTTCTGTCTCCCTTGCCAATTTTTATATACAGCCTATTGCTACCATGCCCCAGCCTACGTTAATGGTTGGGAACAGAACCTGGGTAGGCAACTTCAGAATGTAGACCTACAGAAGGCGTTCGTCCTCACTTATAAGGCTCATATAGCATCCTCAGCATAAAACTTAGTTATAAGACCCTTAAGAGATGGTATAGGTGTCTTTATGACCTTTTACATTTTTTTCCTTTATTATGTAGTGTAGCGCTGGTAGATTTTCATCTACCGCTTATAGGTAAATTTAGTGGGTTATCTGTTTTATACATAGTCAGATTTAGCCTCTGTTCCAGTTTGGCTGTGTTGCATGTAGTTTCACACTGTGCCTGTGGGTGTCGTTGTCGCCATGGGTCGGTGTTGGAAAGGCAACACGCTGAAACGTATGGGTGCTCTTCTGTCCCGGAGATAACTCGGTGGAGGTGGTCCTCCGAGTTGCATTCTGGGAGAGAGTATTTATGGGATAGACGCCATGTTTTAGGGAGTTTTTCGTTCCACCTGCTGGCCCTCCTGGCCAACAGGTATGTGTTAGGAGTACTACCGCGTGGTCCTCTGACCGGGAGGACCACGTTGCTGCAGCGTGTGGGGCCTACCATAGCTGCAAAGGAATGGTCCTGTGCTGTCTGTCCTACGGAAAGAAGCTGGACAACTGAGAAGATTCCAGGGCAGGACCCGTCATGGAAGGATCATGCAGAGTGCTGGTCTGGAGAGGGGCCTGGTGACTCAGTTGTAGGACGCATCCTAAAGTTAACTTATCGCATAGTACTGCCGGGTCGGCTTAAAGGTTCTGGTGCTGTGTTTGCTGTTCATCGTAGACCATTACATCTTGTGGCAGAGGATCGTACGGGTTTCTATTCCATTCAAGTCTGTGGCAGAGATTTTGTTCATGCTGCGTGCCGGTTGCTAGGTTAGTGAGAGAAACCTATCTGGGCGGGCAAAGATTCAACTCTAAAAGGAGAGTACATTCATCTACAAGATTCCAATTCATAATACTACATCAAGAAAAGGTATTTGAACTTCCCTGCAACTCTTCTTCTACCTCTTTCCTGCTACTTCCTTCAGTTACCCTTTATTAAAGCATTGGAAAAGATACTCAAGTGTCTGGTGTCTACACTGTCTGGGACTAAACTCAACGGGACCCGGTTCTGGTGAAATTGAGGTGACAAAGGTGATGGCAACAGCCCGCTTTAAACCAGCAGCTCCACCATGAGTTAGTGCTACATAGCATAGTCCCAATTTCTTTCCCACACTGCCACGCTATATATACTGTATGGTGGACCTACCCACCGATCAATGTCTTTTGGTTTTCACATTTTTGTCACCTATAAGGCCGGCACACACTCGGATGTCCCCAGAGACACTTCTGAGATTCATCTCTACCACAAAAAAAGGGTCTTTTTCGTTTTTTACTGTTGGCTGCGAGAGCCAAAGTATGGAAGAGTGGACCACCCAATTTAACAATCACTATTAAAACTATATGGCCTGTTTACAAGGGATCTTTACAATTTAAAGACCTGTTGTTCTAAAACTAGTTATTCATGGGTATCTCCAAGATACCTTCCCCTCCACGCTAGGCATTTGTTTCTTCTCCCACCCTCCCCTTTGATCTTCTTTGATCTTCTTTTCCCCCTGTCCTCAAAATCAAATTTCTTCATAAATTTAGGCCAATATGTATTCTACTACATGTTTTTTGTAAAAAAAATCCCTATATGCATATACTGATTGGTTTGTGCCAAGGTTTTTGCGTCTACAAACTATGGGATATATTTATGGCATTTTTATTTTTACTAGTAATTGTGGCGCTCAGCGATTTTTAGCAGGACTGCGACATTGTGGTGAACAAATCTGACACTTTGTGACACTTTTTGGGGACCAGTGACACGAATACAGTGATCAGTGCTATAAAAATGCAGGGCCACTGTACTAATGACACTGGCAGGGAAAGGTTTAACATCAGGGGCAATCAAAGGGTTAAGTGTGCTTCTAGGGAGTGCTTGCTAGCTGAGTGCGAGATGCATTGACTAGGGGAAGAGAGAGATCTGTGTTCCTTCTTAGCAGAAACTCAAGATCTCCATCTTCTCCCCTGTCAGGACTGCAATCTGCCTTGTTTACATAGGCAGACCACCGTTCTGCCTCTCTTGGGAGAGATTGCCGGGTGTCCAATCACAGCAGGAACAATTTTGCAGGTCGCCGTGCGCAGGCCCCAGACTCGGAAGAAACCACAACATACAGGTACATTGTTTTGCGCAGCTGGGCCGCCCTGCTGCAGTAAATGTGCGGTGGGTGGTCCGAAAACGGTTAAAGTAGTTATAGTCACTTTCTAGTACAGTTATAACTATGCAGGCACCATAACAGCTTTTTCTTAGTTTCAGAAAAAAAATGATTTCATGTAGCCTTGCATCTGTTTTATCTCTTTTGCATTCCTAGTGGCAAGTGGGGTTACAGGACCCTGTGCAGACACACTGTCTATCTGTATTCCATAGTCTGTTCAGCCTGAGGCAAGATGCACTCTGTGCTTGGACATGAGGTGTGTTCCAGTGGCAGGCTGTGATTGGGAGGAGGTGTGTGCCAGTGGCAGGCTGTGATTGGGAGGAGGTGTGTGCCAAGGGCAGGCTGTGATTGGGAGGAGGTGTGTGCCAGTGGCAGGCTGTGATTGGGAGGAGGGTGTGCCAGTGGCAGGCTGTGATTGGGAGGAGGCGTGTGCCAGTGGCAGGCTGTGATTGGGAGGAGGCGTGTGCCAGTGGCAGGCTGTGATTGGGAGGAGGCGTGTGCCAGTGGCAGGCTGTGATTGGGAGGAGGCGTGTGCCAGTGGCAGGCTGTGATTGGGAGGAGTGCCAGTGGCAGGCTGTGATTGGGAGGAGGCGTGTGCCAGTGGCAGGCTGTGATTGGGAGGAGGTGTGTGCCAGTGGCAGGCTGTGATTGGGAGGAGGTGTGTGCCAGTGGCAGGCTGTGATTGGGAGGAGGTGTTTGCCAGTGGCAGGCTGTGATTGGGAGGAGGCGTGTGCCAGTGGCAGGCTGTGATTGGGAGGAGGTGTGTGCCAGTGGCAGGCTGTAATTGGTCGGGGGTGTGGTGGCTGAACAAATTACACCAGAGGGTGTCAAACTCAACTTCATCGTGGGCCGCATCAGCACCATGATTGTCCTCAAAAGGGCCGGCCGTATCTGTAAGACTAGATGTCTAGCGCATCCCCTCCCCTTACATTAGATGTCAAGAGCCACCCCACCATCAGAAGTTGAGTCCCCTACTCTCCCTAACATTACAGTGCACCCCCTTTCCTTATGCTGCTGCTGGGAAGAAACTGGATGCATTGCTTGAAAGCAGAAAGTAGGGGTCTGGAGGAGGACCAGAGGAGGGCTGGAGCTCTCCTGCAGCTGCAGGAGAGGTGTGAGGGTCACATGAAATGGCCTGGAGGGCCGGATTCGGCCCGCGGGCCTTGTGTTTGACACCTGTAAACTACACAATACAGGCATGCTGTGTGTCTGCACAGGGTCTTGTATCTCTGAGTGGCCAGCCACAGGATGAAAACTGACCACACCAGCACAGATCAGCTTCTCTACATTGTGTGGTCAGTTTAGAACAAATTAAATAGGTGACTGGCAGGATCAACCAGGTACTTCATTTGTAAGAAATACATTAAATTAATAGAGACTATGATTTATAAAAAAACGCATATTTGAACACACACATAGAAATATTTAGGGTGTATTATCATGTTGTACAGTGATTTCAATGCTCCGTAGCCACTCCTTATATAGCACTTATGTCTTCATATGGTGCTACGTCCTACCTGGTTTTTCTGGCTGTACTCAACTCTTGAAAACCTAACAAAACTTTATCTATCCATAAGAAAAAAAAATGTGAAGTAGATGTGGACAATTGAAAAATGCTAATAAAACTGGGAAATGAAAGAAGACCATGCACTTATAAAGGGATGCTGGAGATGCTTTTTTTAAGCTAACCGGTCATTGAGGGGGACTGAAGCACATGAGCTGCATTCTGATCACCTAGAGTGCACTCCGCCAAACTCCTCCCAAAAATATAATGTACGCAAGTAACTTCAGGACAAGATTACGCATTGACCCTCAGACAGGGAACAGCTGCTGCTCCTTGTGACCTGATACTGTGCAGTATTATCAGCATTATCAGATAGTGGGCATTATCAGTTTATTAGTGGATTTACTTTTCTTTAGTGTAAGATCACAGCAAATGTATACATTTTATATTAGTAGATTGTGCTATATTTGTAGTTTGCAATGAGTAAAAACTAGAATGCAATTATTGACATCATTTACTGTCTGGGGCAATTTTTTTTTACTTTTGACACACATGCTAAAATCAGTCATTTTTGCTAGAAAATTGCTTAGAACCCCAAACATGATATATTTTCTGAAAGCAGAGGCCCTGGAGAATAAAATGATGGCTGTGGAATTTTTTTATGTCACATGATACTTTCACAGATTTTTGGGGAACAAATACTTTAAAATTCATTTTAATACACGAAAACACAATATAATACCCATTTTTGTTGTCAAATATAAAAGATGAAGTTTCCAGCATCCCTTTACACAGTAAGTGCATTGTCTTCGTTCTGTGTCAAGTAAATAAATACCAAACATCTCAAGATTCGAAATGGCAAGAAACTACATTACCTACCATTTTTCATAGGTGAAGCTTTAACAGCCTTTTCAGGTTATCAGTGTAGAGCTAATGGTCAAAGAGGGCCCTAGAATTTTTCCTCTATGCTGACATTTACAGCGATACCTTATATGTTTGGTGCAATCACTGATTTCATACACAGGATGCACACGTTTGCATTTGCGTGTATGTGTGGAGGAGCAGGGGTGCTTTTAATGCTGAACTCCAGCAATTCAGCTACCTTATAAAATGTACTGGATTAGTAGGGTTTAGTCCAATGAGGTGCATGCCGCAGCACTACGTCGCTTTAACTGACAATTGCGCAGTCGTGCGATGCTGTACCCAAACAAAATTGACGTCCTTTTTTTCCCCCACAAATAGAGCTTTCTTTTGGTGGTATTTGATCACCTCTGCCATCTTTATTTTTTGCGCTATAATAAACAAAGAGTGACAATTTTGAAAAAAAAAACAATATTTTTTACTTTTTGCTATAATAAATATCCAAAAAAAAAAATGGCCATCATGTATTCTTCTACATATTTTTGGTAAAAAAAATCCACAAAAAAAACATAAAAAATCGCAATAAGCGTATATTGATTGGTTTGCGCAAACGTTATAGCATCTACAAAATAGGGGATATATTTATGGCATTTTTATTAGTCATTTTCTTTTACTATTAATGGCGGTGATCAGCGATTTTTAGCGGGACTGCGACATTGTGGCAGACAGATCGGACACTTTAGACACTTTTTTGGGACCATTGACATTTATACAGAGATCAGAGCTAAAAATAGCCAGTGATTACTGTATAAATGTCTCTGGCAGAGAAAGGGTTAACACTAGGGGACGATCAAGGGGTTAAGTGTTCCCTAGGGAGGTGTTTCTAACTGTGGGGGCAGTGTACGGACAAGGAGTAGAGGGAAATTGCTGTTCCTGATCACTAGGAACAGCAAATCTCTATCTCCTCCCGTCAGAACGGGGATCTGTCTGTTTACATTGACAGATCCCCGTACTGGCTCTCTGGGGAGCGATCGCATCAGCTCCTACGTCGCGCCGCAGGAATTTACCCGTTTACATCCGTTTTGATCCGTTTACAGCAGTTTCTGTGGCTTTGATAACAATAGCCAGAAAGCATTGCTCCTCACATGCTGCATTGCAGTTTTCAGTGAGTGACTTATCCTTGCTGTGTCCTTGCTTTGTTCTTGTCCTTGTGTATGCTAACTGTTTAGTGGGATGGATTCTAACAATTTTGCCACTTTGTCGCTGTGGCCAACATGTTGAGTCCCACAAGCCTGGCCTTTCATCCACCAGGTTTTATCATACATAGAAAAAGAAGAAACCAACTATTTCTACCAGGATTCAAAAGATGGCTACTTCCGCAACAGAAAATCTAAATCAGGTTGGTTCTATTAAAATTACAACATTTATTCAATACATTAATGCCAGTATAGGCACAAACTCCCAAGATTTTTAGAGTACAGCTAATATAAAAGTGCATACAACTTCATACATCATACTTTCCGGGTTCCCTCCGAAAGGATTCGATGCTTGTGGACACACAAAGGGTAGGAACAACACATATATAACAATATACATACAATTAAACACCCCCCCCCCCCCCCCACACACACACACACACACACACACAAAAACACAAAAACACACACAAAAACACACACAAAAACACACACAAAAACACACAGAAAGTCCGGACACCAGCTTATTCATATTCACAGGGAAACTGCCGGGCGATAAAATTGCATTAATTCAAAAAGCATGTTGAAAAAGGTATTCACCTTTTTCCTTAAGGAAATATATTGTGCAGATTCCCTGTGAATAGCCCCTGGGGGAAGGGATAAAAAATGGTGATATTATTTCCCTTCGAAAAAATTAAAGTTAAATCGGTGTAAAAATGACTGGATGGATCTCACTGACTGACTCTTGATTTAAAGGCTTGCGCTGATTTCATCACAGAAGGAGAATGTCCTTGAGTTGCCGGACATGATGTTCTCAGGTGGTTATCAGTGTATTTTAACCAGGAAAAATAAATGTCCCCGCACGCAATCTCTTGACCCCTGAGAAATGTCCTTCTGAATGGTGATCTAATTGACGTGGTGAGTATGGTTGCCAATATTAGCTCTGAATGGGGGATAAAGTATAATGTCCCGTGACCAAGAGTACAACCATAATACATCAGTTAGACAGCAGACAGCCGAAGGTGGATTAAGTGGCTTCAATGTGTTAGTTGATAGTCCCCACCCGGAATGGTGTTGAAAAAGTCTAATAGTATTGCTGCTGAATGATCAGGTCATGCAATCTTTTAACCACTAGGTGTCATCTTGTAGTTCAAGGGAAGCAAGCAATAGAGTGTGTCAATACGTTACCACTCTGTTGGTTGTCGTGGTTACTGGATCCCTTTCACAGTCTAGTACGGGCTCAGTCAGCGCTGTGACAGTACCTCCATAGCGGCTCTCATTCTCAGGGACGAGCCAGTCCTCACCGCTTGTTGTATGAGACACGCTCAATGTGTTGTTCAGGTGGAGGTAACACAAGCATCTCCGATCCCACAGTTCAGCTTGAACGGGGGCATAGCGTGAACTGGCGTCACGTGACCGCAGTGACGTCAACGCGTTTCGCTAGCTTGATTGGCGTAGCTTCATCTAGACCAGGTTTTAATAGTTGCTCCTGGGAGACATCTCTGGCCATGTTTCTCCTTGGGGATGTACTTCCTATTGTCCAACTGCTGCCTGGGTCATAAGTTGAGTTCACATATAAACAAAAAAAAATTGGATTTCTTCAAGACGGATCTGATCGGACGTTGACAGACAATGTCTGTTAACATCTGTTAATATCTGTTTTCATGGATCTCGTAGCCTTGTACATTAAAAAAAATGGACAAGATCTGAAGTGGAGATTAACGGATGGTAACGGATGGTCATCCGTTTGCCCATAGGAATGCATTGTCGTCCCTTGACAGATGGATGAAAAACGGATAGCCAGTCCGATCGTGTGAAAGGGGTCTTACAGTTAATTTTTTTGTACTGAAATGTGTTAGAAAATCAATCAAATTTAAAATACACCCACACTTTTGCTACAACCCTCTTCCTCATCCTTCCCCAGACAACTCCTCCCTAACTCCCTAAACTAATGTAATCTAGAACCCCCACACACACCCTGGGGAATATTTACCTCCCAGTAGTGGCTAACCCCTTTAGTGGTGTACAGAAATATCCCTGTGCAGTGGCTCCCCATAGACCTGAATGGGGCTGTAGTTGTAGTTAAAATATAAAATAACATTTGCCTTAAAATGTTAAACAAAATGTTGGTTGAAAAATAAATGACTTATGCCGCGTACACACGAGCGGACTTTACGGCAGACTTGGTCCGGCGTACTGGATTTCGTCGGACAATTCAATCGTGTCTGGGCTCCAGCGGACTTTGTTTGCTCAAAAGTTGGACGGACTTAGATTTGAAACATGTTTTAAATCTATCCGACGGACTCTTCTTTCTAGCAGACAAACCGGTCGTCTGTGTGCTAGTCCAACGAACTCAAACTGACGCATGCTCTGAAGCAATTACAAGACAGAAGAGCTTGGTCTGGTAAAACTAGCCTTCGTATTGAAGCTAGCACATTCTTCTTCTGTGATCTCTTAATACAGCGTTTTTTTTTCTTCTTTAT
The DNA here is from genome assembly GCF_042186555.1 of Aquarana catesbeiana. Taxonomy (NCBI): domain Eukaryota; kingdom Metazoa; phylum Chordata; class Amphibia; order Anura; family Ranidae; genus Aquarana; species Aquarana catesbeiana. The sequence goes on along the minus strand of NC_133326.1, from coordinate 220,977,135 downwards.
ATTGCGAGAGGAATGAAGTTGTTTGGTTGCTTTTTATTCACACAGAGTTCTCACAAAGTACTTTCTTCATGATTTATCCTCATGGCATGACTAATATGATATTTTTTCAAAGCCAGATCTCCATAAATAAAGTATTAAATTAGATTTTGGACTCTTTTCCAAAGGCAAATTCATTTTTCACTACAGGTGCAAATTCTACTTGGAATTGCACAGAAATTGCATTTTGAAGTGCCTTCACTGTGGATCCGAGGGGTACATGCAAGGAACCCCCAAAAAAAAAAACCTTTTTCTTGCACATGATTGTATGATAAAATCAGCAGAGCTTCCCCTCATTTCAGCTCTTCCCCTCAGATTTACAGCGACTGCACTTCCAACAACTTGCAGTGCAATTTCTAAAGTGCACTTTTCATTAGTACTTTGCACTTGATTTTAGAAATGATTTTGCCTTTTGGCCAAAACACACATAGGGGTTGATTTACTAAAGGTAAAAAGACTGTGCACTTTGCAAAGTGCAGTTGCCCTCTGCAAGAGCAGTTGCTCCAGAGCTTAGTAAATGAGCAGAAGCTCTGCTGACTTCCATCATCCAATCATGTGCAAGCAAAAATGCTCTGGGCAACTGCCCTCTGCAAAGTGCACAGTCTATTTGCTTTTATTAAATCAACCCCATAGTCTTTTTGACCTGTACCTGCCTACTCCCAAACAAAATGTCCTTTTGGACTCAAAACACATAGTCAATAATGTAAGGTAACTAAAAAATCCATTTATTTGGGTTAACCAAAAATTAGGAAGGCAACACTGGAGACACTTTTAGAATCTGTGAAGCCTTTCGTCCCCCAGGACACACATCAAGTTTTAGGACAATAAAATTGGTATCTTGCGACTAGGGAGCACAGGGAGCACAGGCAGACCAGACAGAAACCAGGCAATCACTTTCGAGTCTTCCGTGGAGCCTTCCCTGCACACTTCTCTGCAGCCTTCCCTCCACGCTTCGCTGCGGCCTTCCTCGGAGGCTGGGCCTCTGGTGGTGTACTTGGGGCAGGAGGAGGAGGAGTGGCTTCATCTGTTAGATAGGTTGTAGCAGTAAGCTCCCCTCTCAAGCCCTTCTGATAGGCCTGAAAAATTAAACCCTCACAGAGGAGGCGTTGCCCCTTTTCCAATTCCAGGAATCTGGTGGCCATATATGTCCCATACGCCTCCTCTGCATTGGGTGGTGTGCTAAGGATTTGGCTGGCTTCACGAATGAGGGCTAGGGATTCCTCCTCAGTTGGGGTCATTCTTCTGGGCCTTTTGGTGAGAATGCGGAGGGGAGGCACCTGACACTCTGTGCGGCTTCTACTGGGCCCAGCCACAGCCTCCTCCTCTCTCCCACTGGGCAAGGCCTCCTCCTCTCTCCCACTGGTCAAGGTCTCCTCCTGGCTGAGGTCATCCTGTGTCAAAAAAAGGGACATAGTTGTAATATTGGGTTACGCAATCACACACAATTTTCAGCTCATGACTTGCAAATATAATTCTCTACAAATATTAAAGGCTAGCTATTTGACACCACCATTATTCCAGCTGATCAACAATATCTGAAGTACATAGGCATGCGCACAGGGTGTGCCAGGTGTGCCTGGGCATACCCTACTCGCCTTGTGTGGTGCATATTCCCCCCTGTTTAGACCACTGATATTTCATCCACCAAAAAATTGTTACAAAATACAATAATTTATTTAAAAGTAAAAAAAAATAATGACACTGTCCACTGCCCTACTGACACCATCAGTACATATACACATGCATATGTATTTGAGCTTTGGGGTGCACACCCTAATGCAAGAGGCTGCGCACACCTATACAGAAGTATATTTTTGGCCACTACTGTCTAGTGATATGTCTACATATTAATATTTGTGATGAAGTCATTTTTTATCAAGCACTTACAAATTTGACACGTTAACATCATTAATAACATTTACACAATCACAAATTCCCCAAAAAAGGATACCTGGCTGAAGCTGGGCGCATCCACTTCGTCAAGGCTGAAAAGGCCCAGTTCTTCCTGGGACTCCTCAGCTGGGGTGGAGGTGGATGGAAGGCTGGAGGGAAGAGTGGGGGGGAAAGGCTGGAGGGAAGGGTGGGGGGAAGGCTGGAGGGAAGGGTGGGGGGAAGGGTCGAAAGTGATTGCCAGGCTTCTGTTTGGTCATCCAGGAATCGCATTTTGTGGTAGTACCACAACTTGGGCACATAAACTTGGTCGGCTGCTGCTCCGGATCTGAGCGACTCCTGGATTTTATTGTGTTTCGCAAGATACCAATTTTCTTGTCTGCCTGGGGGACTCGAGTCTTCACAAATTCTAAAAGTGTGCCCAGTGTTGCCTTCCTTACAGCTCGATTGAAATATAGTGGGTGTTTGACCTCTCACAGGTTTTTGTTTTTCTGATATAAATCGATAAATCTCGACAAAAAATCAGCCTCTTTAAAGGGATTAATTGTTGCTGAAAGACAAGACACAAGATCAAAACTGTAATGTCAGTCAGAACTCCCAGGATTATTTTGTGAAGAATCTAGGGGACACATATACACACACACACACCCCCACGTTTAATCTTACCTTCGTTTCTGACGCTCGCTACTTCCGCGCGGACATACGTAGGCCATCGTAATAGCTTTATATACACTGCGCATGTGTCATGCTCTGCCTGCGTCGCCCGCCCCTGACGTTCTTTAGTACGATTTGTCCCCGCCCCTTCACTCTTCATTGCACAGTGTGAGTAGATAAAGATGGCGGAGAGAATCAGTGGAAGTAGCACGGAGGAAAGCCTGGAGCCACAACAATCCACATCCCGGAGGAGATATAAGGCTACCAACATGGCTTTTGAAGAGATGGTGGAGATGGTGTCCATATTGAGAAGGGAGGACTACAATGGGAAAATAGGACCGTACACACGCCCAAATATGCGGAAAGACAAAATAATGTCCTCAGTTGTCACCGCTGTAGAAGCTAAATTTGGCACTAAACGTTCGAAAGAACAATTGAGGAAGCGGTGGTCTGACATCAAAAGTCGGGAGCCAGAACAATATTGGCGAATAAAGAAGCTGCTTAAAAAAAGTAAGTACTTGTTGTGTTTTCCTATTGAGATACTTAACTTGCATGCTGATCCATAGTTTTTTCATTTATACAGTATCGTTCCTAAAGACCGTTCTTTGTAAAAGACATATGATACTAAAGAAAATGACGGGTTTTTTTCACCAAATACGATGGTACAGGGTTGGACATATACATTTAGGTCTTGATAATTTTTAGTATTCCAAAAATTTGTTGATGTGGTGTAGATGTGTTGGAAAATATAATGCTTCTTCAAAAATGATTCAGTGTAATGTAAGGACAGGACACAGCAGCTGGTTCCACATCTGGACTCACGAGCACTAGTGTACTATGTGACCATAAAGAAATTTTTGAGGGGTAATACACATAGAAGATCATTGAGGTGTCTGCATCTGTGAAACTTGCATGAAAATGTGTATTGTTTTTAATTGTTGTTCAGAGGGAATGTTCATCCTGTCTTCTAAATTTTTGAGGACAAAAAAAGGCAATTGTCCACAACTCATAACCAACCTTTCAGATTATTTTTAAAGATATAAAATATCACTGTGTTTTAACTATACCTTTTGTTGAATTATCATAGGGGAGAAAAGACTCAGACAACAGTCCAAGGATCCCAGGACCCCCCCAAGTCACCAGCCTGAGGCTGAAGGTAGCCCAAGCCCAAGACCACGCCCACCCAACGAGCTGGAGGAAGGAAAGGTGGAGGAAGTATGCGAGCTTTCAACCCCACCAAGTGAGTGACTGACACCCCAGCTTAAGGTAATGTATTTAGTAGGCGTGCCTATTTTAACCCTTGTTTTTTTCACACATTTTAGGTGAGCTTCTGGTTGTGGAAGGCCAAGCGGCAGAGCCATTCAGCACAGACAGTGCCCAAAGACTGATTGGCCAGATAATGCTGTGGAATGGCCAAATTGACCAAATTCACAGCATGCAACTTCGCCTGGACTCCATGCAACAGGAAATGAAGAACACGATTGATGTTTTGGGCAGAATATAATAACGTTTTGCCTAAAAACATCAATCATGTTCTTCATTTCCTTGTGAAGTTTGTTTCTTCTTGAAATATTTTTTTAAAGTTTTTTTCGTTAAAAAAAAAATTTTATGATGCACACGGTGTGTCATCATGTGCTATCTTCCATCATGGGATATCAATGTACTTGTTTTGTGTTTGCAACCCCTTCATCCCCAAAATTATTTAGTGGTGAGAGGAACAAAGGGATTGCACACACAAAACATGTACATTGCTCACCCATGATGGGAGATAGCACATGTTGACTTGACCCTTTTGTAATGCTCAATTTTGTATGTTTTTCAAAACACTGTTGTGAATTTTAAGATTTTAAACAAGGTCTATTTTTGTTTAAATATGCATTTAATAACTTTAAAAATATATATATATATATTTAAAAAAACAAAAAACAAAATAAATAAATAAAAAAAACAAAAAATGTTTCAAAAAAGGCACCTTTCAATGTGCACACAGTAAAATGTTTTTACTACTACAATGTGTGTGGCTGATTATTTCTCAATAATATGTTTTGCAAATTTTTGTGTGGTTGTGTTGGCTGTGTGGTTACAGTGACAAAGGGCCTTATTAACTAAACACTACTACAAGTGTACTAGGAGATAGACCAAACTAAATGCAAACAAGAAGAAAAGAAAGATATTTTATCCAAAATTTTTTTAAATTTTTTTTTAAAATTAAAGCTCTTGTTGAATAGCAATGGCCCCCCGACCATTAAAATAAGTCTTATATCGCTCACGCACTTGATGTGCGGTTCGGGGGGCCAAGCCAATATGGCCAATTTCCAGGCCTGTCAGTGTTTGATCTTGTACAAGTCTGGCCTCAGGCCCAACAGAGGTAATGTATGTAGCCGAACGTCTACGTAAAAAGTTATGTAGTATGCAGCAAGCAAGTATGACGTGATTCATTTTATAGTCCGCCAGATTTATGGCTGAAAGGAACAAACCGAACCGGCTGGCCAGAATTCCAAAGGCATTCTCCACAACTCTTCTTGCTCTGGCCAGCCGGTAATTAAATACCCTCCTCTCAAGGGTGAGTGTCCTTTGGGGGAACGGCCTCATCAAGTGCTCACTGAGAGCAAATGCTTCATCAGCGATAAAAACTGAGGGGAGTCCATCCACATTCTGGTCATCAGGTGGCAATCCCAGGCCACCAGTCTGGAGACGCTGGCACAGCTCGGTCTGTGCAAACACTCCTCCGTCAGACATCCGGCCGTTCTTCCCCACATCCACAAACAGAAAGTCCAAATGTGCCGAGACCACCACCATCAAAACTACACTATGGAACCCCTTGTAGTTATAGAAATAAGACCCCGAATGTGGTGGTGGCACAATGCGGACATGCTTCCCGTCAATCGCCCCGACGCAGTTGGGAAAGTCCCAACGGTCAGCGAACTGGGAGGCCACAGTCTGCCATTCCTGTGTACTGGAAGGAAACTGTGGAGTGAAAAAAATAAAAAAAATTAAGATAAGTACTTTTAAACATAACTTGGATATCAGATTACACAAAAACATTAGTGAACAACAGCAGTCAAACATTATTAGTATGTGTGTTTGTAATTTAAATTATAAAAAACATAAGGCCCACTTATAAGATTAATCACCCACTCTGATGGCCCATTGATCAATTTGAATGTGGGGGGGAGGGGTACTAATTAGGTTAAGAAACACACCTGACATTTTCAAACATTTGAGTGGGTGGGAGAGGGGTACTAATTAGGGTCAAAAACACACCTGACAGTTTCAAACATTTGAGGGGGTGGGAGAGGGGTACTAATTAGGTTAAGAAACACACCTGACAGTTTCAAACATTTGAGGGGGTGGGGGAGGGGTACTAATTAGGTTAAGAAACACACCTGACAGTTTCAAACATTTGAGGGGATGGGGGAGGGTCAAACAGTACAATGGAGCTGACAATATACATTGTTCAAGGGACTATAGGCTAGAGATATAAATGGACCCAGGATTGCATGATGGGGAGGTTATTGAATGTAAATATGCATGTAGGGCAATAAATAATTAATGTCAAAAAACAGGCATGCATGAAGATAAAGGGGACATTCACAGCATATTCCAAGCATGGTAATTAGGTAAGGAGGACATTTAGACTATACATTAGCAAACATTTAATACATATCATGTAATGTTAAAGGATAAAACTTACCTTCATATAGTCCTTCTGCAGGACCTGAATGATGGCAGAACAAGTCTCTGGGATTATTATCCCCAGAGCCTGGGGGGGAGATGCCTGTTGAGAACTTCAAGTCCTGAAGACTTCTCCCAGTCGCCAAGTAACGTAAAGTGGCAACTAGCCTCTGCTCCGCACTGATGACTTGCCTCATGCAGGTATCAAAACGGTCGGCTGGTCAAACAAACAAACTTAGAACAAACGCACTGAAGAACAGCAAGGCCTATGAAGAACGATCTGAAAATCAGGAACGTGCGGACCAGAACGGCCTGCTAGGCAGGTTACGAACTGACCAACACGCACTGAAAAGCAGATACAAACCTCACAAGCACAAACTGAACCGCAGAAAACAATCGAAATAAGCTGAAGTGTGAAAAGCGCAAATTGTTTCTAACCAAACTTCTACTAACACGAGATAAACACGAGATTAGCAGAAGGAGCCCAAAGGGTGCCGTAGTGGGGCTTGAACTTCCTTTTTATAGTCCCGCCGTACGTGCTGTACGTCACCGCGTTCAAAACCAGCGGACTTTTGCAGTGATCGTGTGTGTCCAAGTCCGTCCCTTTTTAAGTCCAGCGCAAGGAGCCGACAAAGTCAGGCGTAAAGTCCGCCGAGCGTACACGGCATAAGAGAAGATATTTAACAAAGGCTACTTTGGGTCAATCGAAGGCTAAATAAGAATCGCTTTATACCAGTGGTTTGCAACCTGTGCCAGGGGTCACAGAATCTTGGGCTGTTCCTGAAGCCCGCGTTGCTCTCCCAGCCTTTTCACGGCTGTCCCTGGAGCCTGTGGCCGCCCAGCTGGGTTGTTCCTGGAGCCTGCGGCCGCCCACTCAGCCTCTTCACAGCCGCCCATTCAGTTTACAGCATAGCTGGGGGGCAGAGACTAGAGATCAGCTGACTGGTGAGGAATGTGAAGTGGGAGGGGCTATTTCCTGATTTTTGGCATAGGTGTCACTGCTACGAGACACGACAAAGTCGGAGACACAGTGAATCCAGAGACACAGTGAGTAACACTACCTGTGATTTATAGTTGCCATTAAAAGTCCCCACTACAGTTCTCAGATCAGCAGATGACCTTGATCAAGAGCACTTAAGTTGGCTGATCAGAACTCTCCCCAGCACTGCCACAGATCCCACCCCCCACCAGCACTGCCACTCATCCCATTCTCCCCACTCTCCCACCAAGGAGTATGAGAAGGAATAAAAATAGAGAATACATGGAAGGGAGAGGAAAAGAGGGGGAGGAACAAAGAAAAAGGGAGAGGGATAATAAGAGAACAAGAAAGATGACTAGAGAGGTGGATGGGGAAAAAAAACAAGGACTTAGCATAGAGAGGGATAAAAGGGAAAGAAAGGAGAAAAAAGAGAATGGTGCATCCAAAAATGTAACATAAGGGGTTTTAACACTGTACGAGTGGAAGGGACTCAGGGAGCGCTAAATGTCCGTGGGTTAGGGGCGCAAATTGTCTTGCCTTGGGTGCTGACAACCCACGCTACGAAAATAATTTTACTATTAGGGGTCCCCACAACTTGGGAAATGTTATCAAAGGGTAACGGCACTAGAAAGGTTGAGAACCACTGCTTTATATAATTCGTTTTCTGTTTTATTTATTAAATACTGACTACAATTGAAACTACATTAGTAGTAGTAACATTTCTTTTACCTTCCAGCAAAATAATATAAATATGTGCAGCTGGATCCACATTCCCCGCTGTGGATAGTTGCAGAGTGGCTGGAGGAGTTAGCTGTGTGTGCAGTGGCCCCTTTCACCTTAACCACTTCAGCCCCGGAAGGATTTGCTTCCTCAATGACCAGGCCATTTTTTGCGATATGGCACTGCATCGTTTGAACTGACAGTTTCACAGTTTTGCAACGCTGTACCCAAACAAAATTGTCATCCTTTTTTTCCACAAATAGAGCTTTCTTTTGGTAGCATTTGATCACCTCTGCAGTTTTTATTTTTTGCGCTATAAACAAAAAGTGACAATTTTGAAGAAAAAAAAAAAAAAATTTCTTTTAATTTTTGCTATAATACATATCCAAAAAAACCCCACATTTATTAATCAGTTTAGGCCGATATATACCGATAGTCTTCTATATATTTTTTGGAAAAAAAAAAACACAATAAGCGCGTATTGATTGGTTTGCACAAAAGTTATCGCATCTACAAACTATGGGATATATTTAGGAACTTTTTTTTATTTATTTTTATTGTTTTTACTAGTAATGGCAGCGATCTGTGTTGTTTTTTTTTTTTTTTTTGCGGGACTACGACATTGCGGCGGACAAATTTGACCCTAAGTGACACTTTTTGGGGACCAGTGACATTATTACATTGATCAGTGCTATAAAAATGCACTGATCAATATAAAAATGACACTGGCAGGAAAGAAGTTAACACTAGGGGGCGATCAAGGGGTGGGTTAAGTGTGTTCTAACTGTAGGGGGATGGGCTCACTGGGACATGACAGAGATCACTTTTCCCAATCACTGGGAACAGTAGATCTCTGTCATGTCTCCTGGCAGAAAGGGGATCGGCTTGTTTACGCTGCCAGATCCCCGTTCTGACTCTGTACTAGGCGATCGCAGGTCGCGGGTGGACATCGAGTCCGCCCGACCCGCGGGCATGCTCCCGCAGCGTGAGTGCACGCAGCTGCGCCTATGCAAGCCACCATACAGGTACGGCGATTCACGCAGGAAAACCGACCTGCCGCTGTATAATGACGGCAGCTGGTTGGCAAGTGGTTAAAGTGGAACTTTAGTCAGAAAATTAAGTCCTGCTAATTCACTTCAGGTTGGCCCCTTTTGCAGGTATAGCTAAGTAAAACATAAAAAGAAAGTCCCTATACTTTTTAAAATCCAGTAATACACTGTCTCACCCTGTTCTGCACATGGTCAGTTGTTCTCCATTTTTAGGCATTTTTAGGCACTTTTGAGTTTGTAGAGGTCGATCTGCTGACAGCCTTAAAGAGGAATTATACCCTCCTATCCTTTACAACCAAGAAAGCTGCTTTTGTTTGAACTGCAACTGGGAGCTTCAGGCAGACTTTGCCTTCCACAGCTGTACTTGCTGAGAAGCCAGCAAGTCAAAAGACCTGCTACAATTGTTGAGGTGTAGGTCACTACAAACGTAAATGCCCAAGTCCGCCAAAGGAGGAAGGGAGAGATTATCTCAACCAGCTTCTGATTGTGTTACAATGCAAGAAAAAGTAATATGCCTGAGCCTTTAAGAGATGCCCCAACTCACACCTTAAAGTGACAATTGGAGAACCTGTTCCTGTATTGAGTCAAACCTTTCCAGAGAGAGGTGTCCTTCAGTCTTCAAGACCTTCGAGTGCAGTTGTCCAGTTGAGAAGTGTCAGATGCCAAAAGAAAGACAGAAGAAGTCACCCATTCAACCAGCCTAGGAGCATAGAGCAAAAATGGCGATCCACCAATCCAAGAGACTGTTCTATAACACGCTGGATGTGAGTCCTGAAGAAGCTATCTTTACCACTAAACTGATAAGCTGATGAAACACCTGCCCTATCCACTCCAGTTTCAGTGGATGGCCACTCTGTCTCACCCCCTGACACACCTTAGTGTGGTGGTCAAGGCAACCCCTCTCCTTCTAACCAATAGTGGTAGATTCCCTTGTTAGGTTCCTGTTTAAATGCAAATTATTTGATTTTGTGTGATTACTAACCTAATCTTACCAGTTGCTTAAAAAGCTATGTACCGGGCTGTGGACATTTAAATGGTACTAGGCACAGTCCTTTCTTTGGGGGACCAAGGTTTTATTTATTTTTTTGGTAAATGGAGAGTTTAGCTGGGGGTGCTGCTGCTGACTGTGTGTGAATTTGCTCCCCTTCCCCCTTGGCTGAAAGAGCAGACTCTGTGTGCAGCAGCCGCTTATCACCCTGACCTCCCCTGCTGTGTGAGGATCAGAGCAGCTGTGTGTGAATTCCCCCCCTCACTCCTTCTCTCCCCCAACTGCTGGCAGCAGAGGCCCTAAGCCAATAAGGGAGGTGGAGAATTTACCATGCAGGCTATAAGGATTCTGGGAACTGTAGTTCTTAAAGGAGCACTGCACAATACAAGTTAATTGAGGCTTATGGAGTGAGAGCCTGGGACAGAGACACTGAGAGGTCTGCTAAGCTCTGACAAGAGTTGGAGAGACCTATTGCTTATGCCAGTGGGAGACTGAGTCTTGTGCTTGTGAGGACCAGAGCTGAGAGACTGAGCCTTGTGAGAACCTGTTTAGGAGGGTTAGTATAGTAACTTCTGGGACAGCAGACCACCAAGGCAGGGTCAGCTAAATCATCTGTGCTTATCTGTACACTGACACAGTTAATGCAATAGAGACTTCTTCTCGTTCAGTAGCCCATCAGCCATCCATTACACACTCATAAAGGGACAGCTTCACCTGCAACGCGTTACAGAAGGGCCCAGATGAAAACTGGCCAACGATGACATTTAAGAGCCAGATACTTTGTTTACACATACCCATTATTGGGGCAGTATGTGACGTGTGTACTTTTTTGGTTAGCTAACACTGATACTTTTGATGATCAGATAAGACAGGTAGAACAACCTTTTTACACAATGCAGAGGATTAACCCCTTAGGTTCCACAGTGAGTATAACAAGCATGCTTTACTGCATATACACACTGATTTTACTGCTGTGAGTAACACTTTAAGTTACACAGGTGTGAATAGCTTACAACTCATAAGGTGTGTTGGTGGGGACCGAGCAATTTAAAGAGACAAGGCAGAACAGAGGGGCAATCATCACCAGTGGCTCCTGTGGGAGTAAGCGCTACACATATACAGTAGAGAATACAAAAAAAAATCAATTGCTTACAGTATTAAATCACTTTTCACCCAGACACTGCACAAATGGCCGAGCGGGACAAGCCTCAATCTTGGAGGGCGTACTCATACGTCCTTCTAGATCTGCGCCTAATGCGTGCCCCTAGGGGAGCTCATCGGTGCGATTGTATGACCGCTGTGTGCCCTGGACCCAATGGATCACTGATCCGAGTACCAAGAGGCGGTGCTCTGCCCTGGTACCATGTGATTGCTGTGACCAATCACAGAGATCATGTGTCCAGTAGTAAAGATGGCTGCCATTCATACAGCCATTCAGGACTACTGTGATTGGTCACAGTGATCATATGGTACAGGGCCAAGTGCTGTCTTCCTGTACCATGTGATAGTTGTAGTCAAACACAGCTTATCACAGCTTCTAAATGGCTGCAGAATTACAGCCAAGAACTGTCAGTGCTGCCACCCAATATCAGTGAATACAGTGTTACCAGACCTGTGCTTCCAGTCAGTGTCCCTAATCATTGCCGCATCAATCATTGTTCCCAATCACCGCCACCCACTCACAGTGTCCCTGATCACCGTCACAACAATCACAGTGTCCTTGATCACCACCACACCAGTCATATTGTCCCTGATCTCTGCCACACCAGTCATAATGTCCCTGATTACCACCACCAGTTACAGTGTCCCTGGTCACTGTCACACCAGTCCCAGTGTCCCTGATCACCACCACCCCAGTAATTTTGTCCCTAATCACCGCCATACCAGTCAGATTGTCCCTGGTCCCTGATGTGTGTGAGGAATATTTTATTATATTGACAGCTGTGAGCACCGATCTCCCTGTATAGCTTTCCAGCTGACAGACGCTTCTCCTTCTCTCCCTCCCGCAGCTGTCATACCAATACCCCCCCATTCCTCAGAAGCACTGTGAAAAAATATTTAAAAATTATCTAAAACAAATAACAACCAGCAACATGTAAAAAAATAATAGATAAATAATAAAATCTAAAAACTACTGACACTATCCTTTACCCCACTCCCAATCATTGTGAAAAAAAAAAATACAAAAATAAATTGTAAAACTTAATTTTAAAAAATGCTCTACGGACACCGTCCACTGCCCTACTGACACCATCCACTGGTGCCCAAAAAAGCTTTTTGAAAAAATGAAAAAAAAAAATACAAAAAATGTATTTGTAGAAAAATAATAAAAATAAAATAATAAAAATAAAGAACTACTGACACCATCCACTGCCCTACTGACACCATCCTGCACATATTACCCACTGCTGTACACTCTGCACTCCTCACTTGCACATTATGCCCTCCTACATACACACCACACTCCTCTCCTGCACATACTACCCACCTCCATACACTCTGCACTCCTCTCCTGCATATACTACCCACCACACTGTACATTCCCTATTTACCATTACTGCATTCTGCACTATATAAGTCATCTCAGACTCTATTAATTCACACCCCCTTTAAAACACGCCCAATATTTAAGCACACTTTAAGCCATGCCCACATTTCGCCGTGGCGCGCTACATCATTGCCTAGGGCCCACTTTTTTTATCTTGCACACGGGCCCACTAATTTCATTATACACCCCTGTATAACATGTTTGTTATTTAAAAAACCTGAGACTTTAGTATACCTTTAAATAGGCCGAATACTTGTGTATCTGTGTGATGCTGAGAACTTCTACATGGGTAAACCTTGTGTAAAGGTGTAAAACAGAGGTGTCAAACTCAATTTCATCACAGGCCACATCACCATTATGGTTGCCCTTAAAGCAGTGGTTCTCAACCTGAGGGTCGAATGATGATTTGCCAGGGGTCACCGAATCCTGGGCTGTTCCTGAAGCCCGCACCACTCTCCCAGCCTTTTTTGCGACCGCCCAGCAGGGCTGTCCCTGGAGCCTGTGGCCGCCCAGCTGGGCTGTTCCTGGAGCCCGCGGCCGCTCACTCAGCCTCTTCGCAGCCTCCCATTCAGTTCACGGCATGGCTGGGGGACAGAGACTAGAGATCAGCTGACTGGTGAGGATTGTGAAGTGGGAGGGGCTGGAGGAGACCCTATCTCCTAACTTTGGCATAGGTGTCACTGCTACAAGACACCACAAAGTCGGAGACACAATGAGTAACACTACCTGTGATTATAGTTGCCATTAAAAGTCCCCACTACAGTTCTCAGATCAGCAGATGACCTTGATCAAGAGCACCTAAATTGGCTGATCACAACTCCCCGCCAGCACTGCCACTCATCCCATCCCCCCCCCACCAAGGAGCAAGAGAAGGAATAAAAAAAGAGAATACATGGAAGGGAGAGGAAAAGAGGGTGAGGAACAAAGAAAAAGGGAGAGAAAGAATAAGAGAAAGAACAAGAAAGACAGCTAGAGAGAGGGATAGGGGGAAAAAACAAGAAATTAGGATAGAGAGAGATAAAAGGAAAAGAAAGGAGAACAAAGAGAATGGTACATTCTAAAATGTACCATAAGAGGTTTTAATACTGTGGAAGGGACTCAGGGAGCAATAAATGTCCGTGGGTTAGGGGTGCAAATGACTTGTCTTGCCTTGGGTGCTGACAACCCACGCTATGAAAATAATTTTACTGTTAGGGGTCTCCACAACTTGGGAAATTTTATCAGGGGGTCACGGCACTAGACAGGTTGAGAACCACTGCCTTAAAGGGTTGGTTGTATTTGTAAGACTATATAAATGTATCTACTCTTTATCATATTGAATAATTGCCTCTGCATTCCACTTTTACTGGTTTTAGTAAAAACTTAAGCCTAGTACAAACTATGAGATTATCGGATGAATGATTGCCCTTTTTTTTTTTTTTTTGCATACTGGTCTCCTTATTGAAAACGGATAGGTTAAGTATAAAAATTCTCGTACGACAGACTAAAAATTTGGAAGTGATGTAATGTATTTGTATTGTATTTTCGGACAAAAACTGTTCTGATTAAACAAAAATCATACGCTCTGGAAACATTTTCCTTTTTTTTCAGAAGAAAGTTGTGTACTATGGATTAGATTATCGTTCAGTCGCTTTGAAAGCCCAGATAAGTTTTGTCATTTACTCCTTTTGTTTAATAACAATGGCAGGGGACCTCTTCCTTGTTGCATTTTCCACCCATTTTTATTTACCTTTTAATTTACTTGACTACATTTAGTTTTTCTATTTGTTTTCTTACTATTTGAGAGAAAATGTCTCCTCCCTTTCTATTTTTGATTTTTGACCCTTGATTTTTTGATGTATACCCATACGCCCATTCGCTTATAGTGTGAGATATATTTTTTTTTTTTTTTCTCTTCACCACTCTTTAGATCTGCAACTTCCATGCCTCTTTTTTGGTGGTTCTCGTGAGTCCTGACCTGCCGTCCTGCCTGTTGATACTAGGTTAGCCTCATTTTACAACCAAGGCTCAAGGCTGCAAGATATACTAACTTATATACATGTATGCATATATTTCTCTTTTGATAGAAATGCAACAATCTGCTTTACCAAAACCCCTGAAGAAGGAAGTACATACCATAAAAAGAAATGGATCTTTTTATGTTTTTCTGAAACATGTAGGGTTTGTGTTGCAGCTCCAATTTGTTTTTTGACTATTTGGTTTGCCTCAATTCATGGCTGCTGCAGCACTTTAGCAGTTGTATTGTGACACCACTGTTCCCACTGTACCAATGTTTTTAAATGTCATTATGCTTTTTGTACATTGAATAAAATTTTCATATATTTATACAGTTTTACCTCGCTACTCCATTTGCATCTATAATTTATTGACCCTGGTTGGTCTGCTGCCCGCTATATCCCCTCTGGGGCATCTTTGTTTTCTGGTTTTCTCAATCGCTTTGAAAGCGGTATTTTTGTACGGTATTCTGATCGTGTGTACTAGGCTTTAAGCTGTGAAGGGCAGGTGCAGACCAGCATGGAGCCCACTAACACTCCTGTAGCAGATGATGCAAGTATGAAAAGGAGGGTTTCACATCACCGTATATCATCCAGAAGAAACTTCATTGGAGACTGCTCAGACAGAACATGTTTCTGCCATGGTGTTCTGTCTGAGGAGTCTCCAATAAAGTTTCTTGTATAAATTACACATATAATTTCTTGACTACCTCTTACACTTTTGAAGGCCCTGGAGCACCAGGACAATGGAAACACCCCAAAAATGACCCCATTTTGGAAAGAAAACAATCCAATGTATAATCTATGAGGCATAATGAGTCTTTTGAACATGTCATTTTTTTCTACAAGTTTTTGAAAAATGTGTAAAGAAAATGAAAAAACGCATTTTTTTTTTTTTTTACACAAAGTTGTCCATTTATACAATATTTCTAACACATAGCATGTACATACCAAAAATTACACCCAAAATAGATTCTCCTACTCCTCCTGAGTACGGCGATACCACATGTGGGAGACTTTTAGACAGCCTGGCCACATAGAGAGGCCCAACATGCAGGGAGCACCTTCAGGTGTTCTAGGGGGCATAAGTTTCAAATCTAATTTGACTACCTATTACACTTTTGTGAGGCACTGTAGTGGCATGGATGTGGCATGGATGAGAACTGATGTGGCACGGATGAGCATGAATGGGGATGGATGAGCCGTGTATGGGGATGGCTGAGTATGGATGGGATGACTGAGCATGAATGAGTACGGCTGGGTACGACTGAGTACGGCTGGGTATGACTGAGTACGGCTGGGTACGGCTGAGTATGGCTGGATATGGCTGGGTATTGCTGGGTACGGCTGAGTATGGCTGGGGATGGCTGGGTATTGCTGGGTACGGCTGAGTATGGCTGGGTATGGATGGGATGGCTGGGTATGGCTGAGTATGGCTGGATACAGCTGAGTATGGCTGGGTATGGATGGGATGGCTGGGTATGGCTGAGTATGGCTGGATACAGCTGAGTATGGCTGGGTATGGATAGGATGGCTGAGTATGGCTGGGTATGGCTGGGCATGGCTGAGTATGGCTGGGCACGGCTGAGTATGGCTGGGCACGGCTGAGTATGGATGGGTACGGCTGAGTATGGCTGGGTATTGCTGGGTACGGTTGATTATGGCTGGGTATGGATGGGACAGCTGGGTATGATTGAGTATGGCTGGGTACAGCTGGGTACGGCTGGGCACGGCTGAGTACGGCTGGGTACGGCTGAGTACGGCTGGGTACGGCTGGGTGCGACTGGGTATGGCTTAGTACGGCTGGGTACGGCTGGGTACGGCTGGGTATGAATGAGTATGGCTGGGTACGGTTGATGAACCGAACATGACGCCGGTTTGTTTACAAGTGATCGCTCCCTCATTTGATGGAGCGATCACATGGTAAACAGGCGCTGTCAGTCCAGAGGGCCCGGCCGTCACAGATATTCCCGGGTGCGCGCCCCATGGGGAGCGGGATTCTGGGAGGACGTCAATGTACGCCCTCCCAGAGTTATCGAGCCGTGCTGTAGCAATCATTCGGCCATGGCGCGATCGTTAACTGGTTAAAGGGGGCAATACACAGTATTAAGAACGGGGGGTATGTAAACTTTTGATCAGGGTCATTTGGGTAGTTTCTGTTGCCAGAAAGAGTAAACACAGTTGATTGATAATAAATGACTTCAGTCAAACATTAACCATGAGTGAAAGAAAAGTTTTTGTGTTATCATTCATATTCTCTGAAAAATGGCCAAGAAATCATAAATTCGGCCAGGGTATGTAAACTTATGAGCACAACTGTACATACAAGAAATTAAGCCATCATCCAAGAAAGAAGTATGAGAAAGATCTGAAGACGTTTGTACAGAAGGGGAAAGAAAAGGGCATCTTAAATAAAAAGGTGAAATACCTGGTACCAGAAGCAGCAAAGACCCAAGTCGTTTACTATTTTCCAAAGGTCCATAAAAATCAAGTAAACTCTCGGGGAGACCTATTTTCAATGGCATCAATTCACTGTTCTCTAGATTGGGGGAATATTTGGACCAATATCTACAACCATTGGTGTCTAAAGGAAAGTCTTACCTGAGGGACAGTAAACAACTCATCACAGAAATTAAAGATTTACAAGTAGGGGAGGAAGATTTTCTTGTCACCATAGACGTGATTCTTTGGAAAGGCACCCAAGAATCCTTGGAAAGATTTTTTGAGGAAATTAATTCAAACAAATACGGTATTTCCTTCACAGGAAGTTGAAACCAAGAAAAAACTGATGCTTCCTCCCACTGCTTGTAAAAGCAGTCTAGCGGCTAATTAGCTGCTAGGATTGCTTTTACAGTGAGGCAGTTTCCCCTTCGCTCTCAACTGTCAAGCTCAGCAACATGTAGACCTCTTCACTAGTGTACCTCTGTTTGGACATTTTGGCCTCTAAATTTATAGGTACAACTAGTGCGACTCACAGGCAAATGAGCACCTGATTGTCAGTGACTGCTTCAACAGCTACCAAAAAATCTGTTAGCGTTTGCAGGGATCAGGCCTGACTCTGTGAATGCTGCAGTTATTTGTGCTGTGTTTTGTAAGTGACACTGATCGATTGATACTGCACTTGGGTGGGCTAGGCTGGTGGAGGGGCTAAATGCAAGTGCTAGCAGGTATCTGGGCTGATCCCACTACTGCTGCGTTTTTGGGAACCCTAAACTACTGGGGACACTAATATAGTTCTGATCAAATCAAAGATATTGATCCGTTCAGACACTATACTAGTAAGGGAAGTGTATAGTGCACGTGTGGGTGTTAGCACTACTGGCACTAATCTGATGCTGCCTGGGTCTGACGCTGACCCTAAGGCCCCTTTCACACTGGGGCGGTGGGGACGTCGGTACAACAGCGCTATTTTTAGCGCTGCTGTACCATCGTTCTTGCAGCTGTATTCGGCCACTAGCGGTGCAGTTTTAACCCCCGCTGGCGGACGAAAAAGGGTTAAAATCACTCGTACAGCGCGGCTATAGCCGCGGTATTGCCGCGGTATAGCCGCGCTGTCCCATTGATTTCAATGGGCAGGAGCGGTTTAGGAGCGGTGAATACACCGCTCCTTCACCGCTCCAAAGAAGCGGTTTGCAGGACTTTTTTCACCGTCCTGCCAGCGCACCGCTTCAGTGTGAAAGCCCTCGGGCTTTCACACTGAACAAACAGCGGAGGCTGTTTAGGGGCGGTTTGCAGGCGGTATTTTTAGCGCAATACCGCCTGCAAACCGCCCCAGTGTGAAAGGGGTCTGACTGATGCTAAAACCTAACTGGTGCCACCCTCTGGGTGATCAGGGGATTAAAACTTTATTAGGTAATATACGGCGGGTACCCTGACGCTATAAAAAAACTAACTAACCAGCGTCACCCGTGACACTAAAACGGCGATCAATGGTGACAGGGGGTGAAAGCGTTAACTAGGGGGCAATTAGGGAGTTAAAACCTTTATTATTAGGTAATATATGGGGGTACCCCGATGCTATAAAAGACTGATGGTGAAACTAACCATCCAACTAACTGGCTAACTAGCATCACCCGTGACATAGATCTACTAGTGACACTGGTGGCAGGGGGTGAGAGGGTTAACTGGGGGGGTGATTAAGGGGTTAAAACTTTATTAGGGGGTTAATGGGGGGTACCCTAAAGCTACCTGGGCCTACTACTAACTGCCCTAACGCTGATTAGTGTCACAGGTGACACCAATGCAGTGATCAGTGAAAAATCTGAAAACTGCAATTGGTAACACAGTGACAGGGAGTGAAGGGGTTAACTGGGGGGGGGGCAATCGGGGGGGTAAAATGTGTGCCCACGTGTACTGTGTCAGTGTAGTGTTGGTGCATCTCACGTTTGGATGTCCTCTCTCCTCGGTCTGGAAACCGAAAAGGTTTCCACAAGGAAAGGTGACATCACTTCCTCTGCCTGTGTTTACATTACACAGGCAGAGGAGGCATTTCATTCCTCAGAACCGATCAGCAGGTCCAGGTCAGAAATCATTGGCCTGGACCTGAAGACTGATCGGTTCCGAAATGAATCCGAATGCCATAGGCATGCATGCGCCCCATGCCCACGGGCGCGAACGACGTAAGGGTACATCGCTTTGCGCAACGGTGCAATTCTGACAACGTATATATCGGCGTGAGCTGGTCGGCAAGTGGTTAAAACGGATTGTGTAGCAAGATGGCGCCACTTCTGATGACGTCCTTGTGACATAAATGCGCAAGGCGGAGCTACTGCATCATTGCATCATTTCCGGTTTTGGTCCGTGTTACTATTCGCAACCCGAACTTCCTGTTGTAATACTATACACACTTGTTACCTGCTAAAATTCTGTAATTGTTCATTTTTATTTGCGCAAATAAATGTTTTATGGATTTACGCTATGAGTACCATTGATGTCTTTACATGACAACACTGGGGCGGAGGAGACCTTAAGAACCAGCCGTGGATATCTCTATTACAGTCAGCGTACTGTGAAGGTTTGGTGCCCCTTGGTGGGCGAGTTTGTCTGGTGAGTGTGGCATGAGAGGGGGCACGAGTGTGACAGCCACCGCCGATTGCATGCACTTTTGAAGCACCATTTTGCACTTTGTGGAATTAACCTACTGGACTTTTTATATGATTCCTTGGACTTTTTTGTTTGATGACACTATGCACTTTTGAATGTTTTATTTGCATTGAAGCAACACTATCGATTTATTACACACAGCACTTTAATATCAATTTGATTATATTTCATGAATTTATACCAGCACTTTTTTGGCATTTTCACTTGATATTCATATATTGTTTAACTTATGATATTCACCACACACATAAGGATATAGCAGCGCCATATCTACTTACCCTTTTGCACTCTAACTCAGAATTTTGCTAGCACCTGAAAAGCGCAGCAAAAATGACAGTAAAGCGCCGCTAAAACTAGCGGCGCTTTACCACCGTTACCCGGGCGCTGTGAGTGTGAAAAGGCTCTAAAGTAGTGTTGAAAGTAGAAAAAAGCTCTACCACTTTGAGCTTTTCCATTCCGCTATGTTACATAAAAATTGCACTTATACCATATCCATTTAATCAGAAAACATTGCCGGTTATATTTTGGTGTTAATAACTGGATATGCACAAACTACGTAAAAGTTATGTTAGTAAAAAAAATATGGGACAAGGCCTTTTTTCTAATTGTTTTACTTTTCTTACTTTAAAAATCACTGTATTCAAATCTGGTACTAAATTAAAGCCCTTTGTGTCCTGGAACCAACAATATACAGTATTACACATTATACGGTACAAGCAACCCACAAAACATATAAGATGCTGCCAAAACTGTAAAGAAGGGGTTCTGTGGGGAACAAGGAAGATTTGGAAGAAGGGGTGTGTGGAACCAGGCAGGCTGTACAGAAAACATTTCCAAAGGAAAAAATTCCAAGATCTGCACAATCAAATGTTTGAGGTCACCACATCCCAAGAATGTAGAAAAAACACAAAACCCCCTTAATGGGTGGGACTTTGAAAGTGACCAGAAACAATAATTGAAGGGGCATCCAGCAGTGAGGGCACTGAATGTCCCCCAGTGTGCTGGGTGAGAGAGCCCTAGAAATAAGATGGGGAGGGAAAAACCACATAAGGGAGACGGCTAAAACTCAGATGGAAAAAAAGGCAAGAAAGGACAGTAAGGTAGATTGATGGGGAGGAGGTGGAGCCAGTAGAATACGCATAAAAAAGCCATAAAGGTATTACTCATTCGAGGGAAACTAATATATTAGAAGCATGTATCAAAGTACCTCATATTAGATGGTAAGACATATGGCAGAAATCCTAGATTATAAAGAAAAAATTAGACTGAAATAATGGCGGTGTCCGTATCATAGCAGGTAAATGTTAGGAGAATTATCTATTCTTCCTATCCCCCAGATGAGAAACCCTCCAAAAAGGGTCCATAACTAACCATATCGTTGAGGCCAGGGGGTACAGTGGCATTTAGATTCAAAAACATTTCCAGGGAGTTGCTTGTTAGGCAAGTTTAATTATTATATTAAACCTGCTCTGTGCTCCATGAAAAGGCATTGAAAGATCCGTGCATTTGAAGGTCCATGATTTTTATTTATATGGTTAAGCTTTACATAATATTTTCTCTGATATTGTTTGTTTTAAGGAAACCTTTAGTGCTACCATGTAAAACATGCTAATACTAATACAACATGCTAATACTGCCAAGAACATACAGTATCTGCACTAATACTTATGAATGCACAGTTAAAACATAATGCCCAAAATTTGTACCTAGAATCCATGATCTGTGATGATCATAATGATGAAATCCAGTTGGGGTGGAGAATGGGGCACCTGTGGTTTTAGCTTGTGAAGGCTGGCAAGTATTACAACGTAAAATGTTACTTCTTTCTGAAACAGAACACCTATCACTATTATATGTAAAGAATGATGATCATTAAATAAACATGTTTTAGATCATCAAAATAGAAAAAATATATTTTTGGAAAGGGAACCCAAAAAAAAACAAACAAAAAAAAACCCCCTGCAACATCACTTCTATATAAGGTAAACAATGCCATGCAATTGTTTTTAGCCACTACACCAAGATGCATCCATCTTAAACCATACGCTGTAAAAATGTACAGTACTTGGACTGCCTTCTCCCAGACACCAGAACTGTAAAGACTGGACTTCTAAATCTGCAAATTGACCAATAGAGCACCTGAATGGCAAGGTAGGTCACCTTGGGCCATTGGAGGAAATGTGACTGTTTTATCTGAAATTATATTCTATGATTAATATGAGCTTCCAAATCATAAAAAGAGTAAGTAGAGAAGAAAGGAGAAATGGAAAGAGGAAGAACTAAAAAGAATAAAAAGAAGAGTCCGTAGGGTTGAGTCTGGGTCTGTCACAGTCACTGACGACTATATAATCCATTGGCTCACTGAGTCAGCTACCATGGTAGTAAAACTTCTTTGTTAAAAGTTGAAGGCAAATAATTTCTAATCCATGGTTGCCACATTTTTTCAAATTTGACAAGCGAGTCGTTTTCAAGAGCTACCATTTTAGCTTGAGTCATGGTGACGTTCATTCGATTTACTACCTCCTCCACTATCAATGAAGGGGATCTCCAGGCTCTTGCCAGTGTTTGTTTCGCCGCAGTAAATAGTTGAATAAGTAATTTAAATTGGGTATGTGTTAAAAATTCTGGCTTTCGAATGATGAGAGCCATGGTAGGATCAGGGCTGATGGATATTCCTAACATTTTAGATGCAATAGTAAAGATCGCCTTCCAAAAAATTTGTGCTTTGGGGCATGACCACCAAATTTTAGCTTGAGTCATGGTGACGTTCATTCGATTTACTACCTCCTCCACTATCAATGAAGGGGATCTCCAGGCTCTTGCCAGTGTTTGTTTCGCCGCAGTAAATAGTTGAATAAGTAATTTAAATTGGGTATGTGTTAAAAATTCTGGCTTTCGATTGATGAGAGCCATGGTAGGATCAGGGCTGATGGATATTCCTAACATTTTAGATGCAATAGTAAAGATCGCCTTCCAAAAAATTTGTGCTTTGGGGCATGACCACCAAATATGAAAATGTGTTCCTGGGTCAGAGCATCCACGATAACAATCTGCACATATTTCACTATTCTAACCGGTACAAGGTACCATCGTATTAAAACTTTATAATTAGCCTCTATCGCTAGTATGTTTGGGGAGGCTGATTTGGTTGTTAACCAAATTTGGTTCCATTCTGTTGTTTCCAGTGTTCGTTCTAAGTCGACCTCCCATTTCTGTACATACGATGGTTTCTCCATTTCAGGTTGGGTTACTAATTGAGCATATAGGACCGAAATCATGCCTTTAGCATGAGGATCATTTTTACAAAATTTTTCAAATTCAGTTGATTGAGTCAGTGAAGAGTTTGTGTTTAAAAGAGGCATAAAGAAATTTTTATCCTGAAGGTATCTAAATAACTCTGATTGCGGTAATCCATAGTTATCGCAGAGAGTTGGGAAGGGAATAAAGGACGAGGAGTTTACAAATTTGTGCATATTTAGTACATCATGAGTAATCCATGCTTTAAAAGATCTAGGTGAGACCCATGCTGAGTAAAATGCAGGATTTTTATAGAAAGATAATAGAGGGTTATGCAAAGATTGTAATTGATTTCTGAATTTATATTTGTCCCACATGGAAACAAAATGTTTGGTAATTGGATTACCTAACCCTCTACGATCTCTCGGTGAAAGCCAGATCAAGTTTGCCATTGATAAGGGATCGCAGTCAGCTGCTTCAATCAATACCCATAGAGGGGATTCGTGTTGTGCATGGTATTTAGTTAATGTTTCTATATGTGCCGCTCTATAGTAAGAGGCAAAATTGGGGCATCCTAGACCACCATTCAACTTAGGGAGGTATAATGTATGTTGTTTCGTACGAGGTCAGATGAGCCCCATATAAATGAGTTTGTTTTCCTCTGTATAATTCTCAGGTAATAGGCATGAATTGGGATGGGTAATACTCTGAGTAAATATAATAATTTGGGTAAGATTGTCCTTTGTATTGTATTGATTCTTCCGAACCATGATAGAGGGAGGTGATTCCAAGATTTCAGCATATTTGTTATATTTTTTAACATTGGAGGGTAATTAGCTGAAAAAAGATCCAAAAAAGATGCAGTGAGATATAGACATGGGATAGATTTATCTGCCCAGGTAAATGGGAGACCAATTTTAGATGAATTTAATTCCAAAGGAGAGAATGATATGTTTAATGCTACACATTTTTTAAAGTTAATGAAAAGACCCGAAAAGGCAGCAAAGTCATCAAGTATTGGCATCAAATTGGGGCCTGATATTTGCGGTGATGAAAGAAACAAGAGGATGTCATCTGCAAATAGACAGAGCTTGTAATGAAATCCCCCTATCTCAATTCCAGTTATGGTTGGTTCTGATCTAATCCATTGGGCAAGTGGTTCTTTGAGAAGGGCAATTAACAGGAGCGAAAGCGGGCACCCCTGTCTAGTGCCTCTCTCAATGTTAAAGGCCTCAGATTTATAACCTGCATATTTAACATATGCTTTAGATTTATTACATAAAGCCCTGATCCAGTTTATAACATTTGGGCCAAAACCCCATTTTTGTAACATATAACGCAAGTATGGCCAAGATATGGCATCAAAGGCTTTTTGAATGTCAAGTGAAAGAAAGCAGGAGGGAATGCGTCGTGTTTTAGCAATTTGTGCTAAAAGAACCGCTCAGCGTACATTATCGCCTGCTTGGCGAGTTGGCATAAAGCCAACTTGATCACAATTTATAAGAGTGCCAATGAACCCACCAAGAAGGGATGCTAAAATTTTTGCAAGAATTTTGATATCTATATTAAGCATTGAACTAGGTTGGTAGTTAGTACAAGATGTATCGTCTGAATGGGGCTTAGGAATCATACATATGATCGCCGTTAAGGATTCTTGTCTAAATGAATTACTGTATTTATTGGCGTATAACACGCACAGGCGTATAACACGCACATTCATTTTAAGAGGGAAGTTTCAGGAAAAAAACTAAAATTTTTAATAAGGAACTTTGAAGCAAAATAAGGGTCAGTGCCCATCTGCAGCCTCACCAATGCCTCAATGCAGCCTGATCAATGCCCATCTGCAGCCTCACAAGTGCCATCAATGCAGCCTCATTGGTCTACATCAATGCAGCCTCACCATTGCCATCAATGTAGCAGCCTTGCCATTGCCATCAATGCAGCAGCCTCACCACTGCCATCAATGCAGCAGCCTCACCACTGCCAACAATGCAGCCTGATCGATGCCCATCTGCAGCCTAGAGGGGACAGTGAGGGGGGTGGGACAAGCGCCGACAGATTACATACAGTGAGAATCTCCTATGATAGACAGAACAGTGGCCCAATGGCGGCCCAGGAGACGGGACTTTCTATTACAGAGGCCGCCAAGTAAACAGGAGATTCTCACTGTATTTAATCTGATGGCTCTCATCCCGCCCCCCTCCCTGTCCCCTCAAAGGCAGCTAAAATTGAAGTATTGGCATATAACACGCACACGCTATTTGCACCTGATTTTCAGGGTGGAAAAGTGAGTGTTATACGCCAATAAATACAGTATTTTCAAGTAAAGTATTGAATGTCTCTGCTAATGTGGGGGAGATAGAGTCTGAAAAGGTACGGTAATATAATGCAGAATAACCATCAGGTCCTGGTCTTTTGTTAACTTTTAATTCTTTGATGACTTTTGCTACATCCTCTGTCTTGATAGGTACCTCTAGTTGTGCTTTTTGTGAATCAGATAATTCAGGCAAGTCAATTTTTGAGAAAAATGAATCTGCTTCGTTTAAATTAAACAAATTTGATTTCCTATATAGTGTTTTTAAGTGGGAACAAAATTTATGGACAATTTTAAGGGGATTACTAGTATATATATTTTTAGATATCTTCAGCTTAATTGGTTTAAATGATTTATTTATTGTTCTGAGTGCGCATGCCAGGTATGTGCCTGGTTTATTAGATTTCATGTAGAAGGCATGCCTGGAACGACGCAATATTTTATCAGTTGAGTCTAGAAAGAGATTCCAGGCGTGCCTTCTCCAATTCATTTTTAGTAGTTGAGTTAGGGTTGTTTTGGAAAGCTAAGAAATGGGAGTTAAATTGTGTTTCTAATTTTCGTGCAAGATTTCTACGTTCTCTTTTGAGTATACCAATCTGTTGCTGAAATATCCCTTTCAACCAGTTTGTGAGCTTCCCAGAGTGTTATTGGAGAAATTTCTGGGCTTTTGTTGAGTGTGAAATATTCTTTCAAGGCATGTTCAATTTTGTGTCTATATATAGGTTGTTTGAGTATTATTTCTGGTAGATACCATGTTTTATCTTGAGTTTTGGGTATGGTGGATGCAATGGTGGTTAGGACTGCGTTGTGGTCAGACCATGCAATGGGGATTATATTTGATGATAGAATCTCTGGTATCATCCCTGTGGTAAGAAAAATGTGATCTATACGACTGAATGTTTGAGGGTGTGAAAAATATGTATAGTTCCTTTTAGTTGGGTTATTCTCCCTCCAGGAATCAACTAGATTGTGTTTAGAAAGGAGTTGAGAGAGGGATAATTTAGAGTGATTTCGAGGTGGAGTATATGGTGTTTTGTACAGAAATGGGAGGAGAACCTGGTTGGAATCTCCGCATACACTAATTGTTCCCATTTTATGTGCATTAACTACTTGCAAGAGATGTGTTAAGAATGGAATTGGCTGTTTGTTTGGAGTATAATAAGAGACCACAGTTACTTCTGTGTCTAAAATGTGTCCCATCAGGATTAAATATCGTCCTTCCGGGTCTTTAATTTCCGAGTGGACTGTGATTGGAGTGGAATAGTGGAATGCCACTAGAGTTTCTCGTTGTTTGGTATTGGCCGAGGCAGTAAATACTTGTGGATAGGATGAACTAAAAAATTTAGGTGTTGAGTTTATTGTAAAATGAGTCTCCTGAATACACACAATGTGCGCATTCTTTGCTTGGAATGATCTAAACGCTTTAGTACGTTCCTGCGGTACATTGAATCCCCGTACATTGAGGGATAAAATGTTTAAAGGAGCCATGGTAGCTGAGTCAGTAGGCAGCACTTACCAATTATTCTAGTTTGGTGGTCGCTCGACTCAACCCATACCGACTTGAAAAGGGATAGGAGAAAAAAGAAACCGGTGTGATCTAATTTAGAAAAAAAGAAGAAGACAGGTAAGATTTCATTACATAAGCTTGAGAATAAAATACTAAGGTGTTCAGAATTTGCCCATGGTGAGGGGTAAAACCTCTCAACAGGGAATCGAAGGCCTTCGTTGGGCCCCCCCATATTAAGTGAGGGGATCCGAGGAAGACTAGGTGAGGCGCACGGAACTTCCGTGTGCAGGAGAACCACTTTGTAAAAAAGAAAAAATAACATCACTAGGATGTATGCTTATAGCCCTTAAGGCTTAATGAGAATCATATCTATAATGTCTAATATATTTTGAAGAAAAACTTAACGCTTATAAAATAAAGGTTGTTAAATTTCTATATTATTTAGGAAGAGTTAGCTATCTAGTCTGAAGAAATACAAAAGATATGCCTTGTGACTAGTATTTAGACTTACTACAAAACTTTGTTTCAATAATCTAAATAAATAAATCAACTATAGAAGTAAATTTGTATCATTTCAGTCATGACTAGGTCTTCTTTTGGTAATATTAGTATATAACTCAAGGTTGCAACTAATAGATAAGAAAAAGTACTTTTAACCAATCTGGTTAGAAGAAAAGAAAAAGC
Source organism: Aquarana catesbeiana (assembly GCF_042186555.1). Lineage (NCBI taxonomy): Eukaryota > Metazoa > Chordata > Amphibia > Anura > Ranidae > Aquarana > Aquarana catesbeiana. The sequence continues at coordinate 220,949,757 of NC_133326.1, read as the reverse complement.
TATTTGGTTTCAAAATTTGAAGTAAGCATAGAACTGGTAAGAATGGTATTCTCATTTGATTTTATTTTAACATACTCAGATGACATCTGAGTAAAGAATTAATCTAACCCATTTTATATTTCATTTATTAGAATAATAGTATGGGATATAGATTCTGGACAAAAGAATATTTTAAAACTATGTTTCTATAATCTATATAACAAAACAACTAAAGAAATAAATTATATCTCTTCAGTCATGACCGAATTTCCATTATTTATTTGATGATATTAGTATGCAACTCAAGGCTGCAAATAATAAATAAGGAGAGATACTTTAAACCATCCTGTTTAGGAAAAAAGAAGAGGTAACCTGGTTTCATGTTTTGGGAATAAATATAGAACTGAGAAGATTGATGTTTTCAGATGATTATGTTTAGCATATATAGATGTTACTTGAATAGGGGATTTACCCTGACCCATATTGTAGTCTATTTATTAGAATACAAGTATGGGATGTAAATTTTGTAAGAAGTGCATAGTGAATGCGTCCAATATGCTGTGTGTTCACCAAGAACATATCTTCATAGCTAATTTTATATTTATGTTCATGTTTCTGGAAAATCAGTCTTTCAGTCCATTGGATCTACTTCTTGGTCCTGTGGAGGGGATACATAGCGGCCTCTCTTGTGTGCATGCTGGTTGCCGTTTTTCCCTACAGCAGTGGATGAGTTTGGTAGGGAAGAGGCGGATGCTGTTTGTCTTCGTGAAGTAGTGGTTGCAGATGTTCCATCGATCAATTTAAGATCTTGTAGAGCTTGTTGTAATTCGTTCGGAGATCTACAAATATGCCTGTTTCCTTGGTAGGTAAAACATATGGAGAATGGAAAACCCCATTGATATGTGATGTTGTTTCTTTGCAATTCCATCAGATGTATTTTCATAGCAGGTCTTTTAGATATGGTAACTTGAGAGAGATCTGCGAAAATCTGAAAATTGTGACCTTGGAAGGTTAAGTTTTTTTTCTCTCTGGCCGCAAATAAAAGCTGTTCTTTTGTTCGATAAAAATGGAACTTTGCTATGATGTCGCGAGGGGGTCCATCTATTTTTTTAGGCATGAGGGCTCTGTGTACCCTATCCATTTCCAACCTTTCGATCGGTATTCCTGGCTGTAACTCTTGGCATAAAGCTGTTATTGCAGAAGATAGGTCAACGATCGATTCAGGTATGCCTCTGAAACGCAAATTAGACCTTCTTGCGCGGTTCTCATAATCTTCCAGTTTGTTTTGTAAGGTTATATTGTCTTCTTTAAGGAGATCTATTTCAGTCCTATATTCATGTGCTGTGTTTTATATTTCTTCAATTTTAATTTCCAGCGCTGCCAATTCTCTGATTTTTTTAGTAAGATTATTGGTTATTTGTTCTGAGGTATGCTTTAATGCTTTGTGTAGTATTTTCTCAAATTGTTTAATAAGGTTTGGAGCTGCTGTTAGTTCTTGCGAAGATTTCTGTGACAGAAATAATTCTGTGTCAGATTCATCTGAGGAGATTTGCTGTGACAGCTTTGTCTTTCTCTGCGCTCTGAGGTGATTGTGCCTGAGGCTGAGGAGACTGAGGGGACTGGCGCCATTTTCACTACAGTGTTAGCCTGTGCGCCTCCGCTGGGGGCATTTTTATATTTATTCCGGGCTCCCCCTAGTACGATTTTGCACTCAAAATCTTCTCTCACCTCTCAGGAGTACAATGAATCATTTTTTGTAACGAAAACATCAGCGGGCTGCCTTTATACAGCGGTTCTCCCTCTTCACGGAGCGGAGCTCTAGCAGGACATGTCCGTTGCGCTAGACTCCGCGTATGCACCGCATATCCAATTTTTAACTCCACTCTAATAAAATAACATTTTTTATGATAGCGGTTTGACCAGTAGATAAGTACTAACCCTTAAAAGTCCCATTTAGAGGAAAACCTTTTTCACACTATTCTGTTCAGGAATGTGGGTCAGTTATTTTCATCATTTGACAAAAAGCACCATTTAACAAATTCTCATGCTTAATGTATTTGTTCATTTTGGTCCCTTGCTTATAGAGGAGATTTGTATCTGCAGTTTGTAATTATATAGCAAGGTGATAGAGCACTCATGGGTTTCCTTTTTGTTTTTGAAAAAATAGGAAAGCAGATATATTTTCGTTTTCTTATTGTAATTTTTTACAAGATAAAGGGAGCTTTTTCCTTGTTCACATATTTTATAGAGAAATTGAAAAATTAACGATTCAAGAACAGATGACATTAAAGAGAATAAACATTATGTGATGGATTAGATCAGACCAAAAATAAATTGGCTATGGGATCGACAACAATACCAATTAACATACCATATATACTTGAGTACAGGTCAATCCGAATATAAGTCGCCCCTAATTTACCACAAAAAACTGGGAAAAACTTATTGACTCGAGTATAAGACAAGGGTGAGAAATGCAGCAGCTACTGTAAGTGGAAAAGAGGGTCAGCAATGCCCATCTGCAGCTGCATACCTCCCTGTGTCCTGTGCAGCCTACCTGTGTCCTTTGCATGTGTCCTGTGCAAAGGTGTGTGGAAAAACAAGTGAAGAGAGAGGGAGCAGCTACATACAGTATGACAAAAACAATAAATACATAATAGAAAAAATGTAGCGCATGGTATGTGTGTATATACTCAAAGATATAAAGAGTGTTGCTCAATTATACTTCAATCAAAAAATATTAGTGAATCGTTGACCAAATGTCATATAATAAACACAAAGTCAATAAACAAATAAGTGGATGGGTAAGGAATGTAATGTCCCACTGCATGGAGATATGGATGTAATCACAAAGGAAGATGATATTCCAACAATTGGCAGAAGGTTGTATGAATCCGCGAAGAGAAAACACATCAACCAGATAAGGACATCATGGGAAGGATGGTATGTATAAACTCTTACCAGATCTTATGGACTCCCTTGCCAGCGACAGGGATTCAGGAAAGCAGTGTGCCACCCAGGGCGTAAGGAAGGATATCCCAACAGTCGCACCATCCAAGCTGGACTCTGCGTAGAGCTCCGGGGGTCACCAGGCAAGCCCTCGCATTGGATAACCAGAATACAGATCCGGAAGGTAGAATATCCCTCATGGAACTGGAGTGAACACTTACTCTCATTCAGATGGTATGTGGAAAGAAAAGATATGCCTCCACATGGTGCAGATAAAAAGGGGGATGTTTTTTATTCCTAAAAAAACCTTACAATAAAAACGTGATCACAACAAGATAAAAAAGGAATGGGCAACATGGAGGAAGATAAATTGGGCCGATTTATCACAACAAGATAAAGGGGAATGTTTTTTATTGCTAAAAAAACTTTACAATAGAAACGTGATCACAACAAGATAAAAAAGGAATGGGCAACATGGAGGAAGATAAATTGGGCCGATTTATCACAACAAGATAAAGGGGGATGTTTTTTATTGCTAAAAAAACTTTACAATAAAAACGTGATCACAACAAGATAAAAAAGGAATGGGCAACATGGAGGAAGATAATCGGGCCGATTTATCTTCCTCCATGTTGCCCATTCCTTTTTTATGTTGTTGTGATCATGTTTTTATTGTAAAGTTTTTTTAGCAATAAAAAACATCCCCCTTTTTATCTGCACCATGTGGAGGCATATCTTTTCTTTCCACATACCATCTGAATGAGAGTAATGCCGCGTACACACGGTCGGACTTTTCGTCTACAAAAGTCCAACGGACGCTGACGGACTAAAGGTGGCTGGTAATCCGATCGTGTGTGGGCTTCTCCGGACTTTCAACGGACTTTTTTAGCCTCAAATCCGACGGACTTTAGATTTGAAGCATGCTTCAAATCTTTACGTCGTAAGTACGACGGACCCCGAAGTCCGCTCGTCTGTATGCTAGTCCGACGGACAAAAAAACGACGCATGCTCATAAGCAAAAACTAAACGGAAGCACTCGGTCTAGTAAAACTAGTGTTCGTATTGTAGGTAGCACATTCATCACGCTGCAAAATCTGTGATCGTTCAATGCAGCGCATTTTATTTCTTCTTTACGAAGGCTCTAAAGAACGAAGGTGTTTTGCTGTTCATAATCAGAGTTCTCCCAAACTGATTTCTGGATTCTTTTTCTCTTTGATCTCATGAATGATATAGTATGCCTTTTTAAAACAATGTTTCCATACTAATAATACTTTTTCCCCTTTTTATTTTTTATTTTTTATTTTTTTTATTTTTTTTAGGTTTGTAAAGTTAACACAAAGAACCCATTCTTATTTTTTTTTTTTTTTATAGTGTTTATTTTTTAGTTTTTAGATAAAGTTAACCCAAAGCACCGTTTTTGGTTACGTAATTTTTTGGATTTTCAAGACTTACCACTTGAACATTATTAACATTAGTAATGTATTTTTGGTGTGTTTTTTTTCAAACTCAATGAGATTGTTGTCCCTTGTTAATTTAACATTGTGTGTAAAATCAATGATTTCAAAGAAAACACATAAAGTCTTTTGCTAAACTCAAAAAATATCCATTTATTCATGGTCAAAATAAAATAAAGAGGAAGTCAACGCTGGAAAAAGTCGGTGTACCAGAAAATTGGGATCTTGAGGAGTCCATATAAGAGGGAGCACAATCTGGTC
>NC_133326.1:220937614-220940114 GCF_042186555.1 Aquarana catesbeiana | reverse complement strand
GTGGTTTGTTATTTCAAGGCTCAGTATCATTTTAGTTATAATTGTAAAAAAGTTGTTTACAGTGGCAATGGAGCTTATTTAGACATTTAAAATTACAATACAGTTGGCACTACAACTGCTCGACCATAACCTAGGAGACAGCCCAAAAGAAAGGCAAGCAATAAATATAATGCAAGATTTCATCAATAATTTTTTTATTGTCAAAAATTAGATATCCTGGCCCATTGCAATGGCCCCCCTACCCATAAAATAATTAACATATTGCTGTCTAACTTGACGGGCACTTTGGGGGGCCAAGCCAGTACGGACAGTATCCAGGCCTGGAAGGTTGGCTTCTATTTGTCCGGCCTCAGGCCCAACTGTGCCTATATAATTTGGAGCATGCTTATTTAAAAAGTTGTGCAGAATGCAGCACGATAAAACAATAAAATTAAGTTTGTATTCCGCCAAATTAATGGCTGTTTGAAACAGGCGGAACCGGCTGGCCAGAATTCCAAACGCATTCTCAACCACTCTTCTAGCTCTGGCCAGCCGGTAATTAAAAACCCTCCTCTCCGGGGTGAGTGTTCTTTGGGGGAATGGCCTCATGAGGTGCTTGCTGAGAGCGAAGGCTTCATCGGCAATGAAGACAAAGGGGAGTCCTTCCACGTTATCCTCATCAGGTGGCAATCCCAGGCCACCACTCTGGAGACGCTGGCAGAACTCCGTCTGGGCAAATACTCCTCCATCCGACATCCGGCCATTCTTCCCCACGTCCACATATAAAAAATCATAGTGTGCCGACACCACCGCCATTAAAACAATACTGTGGAACCCCTTATAATTAAAATAATATGACCCCGAATGGGGTGGTGGCACAATGTGGACATGTTTCCCATCTATAGCCCCTCCACAATTGGGAAAGTCCCAACGGCTGGCAAAATGGGATGCCACAGTCTGCCATTCCTGTGGCGTTGAAGGAAACTGGGAAATCAAAAAAGAAAACCAAAATCAATTAATTTGTAAGCTAACATTGCAAGAAAATTAGACAATTAAAAACATTATTCCCCAGCATCAGTATAACATTCAATAATTTAATTGTTCTGGAATAACTAATATGGAAAGGCACACTTATCAGATTGCTCACCCCCTCTGATGGAACATTGATTACATTTTAGGGGGTTGTGAAATCCCTAAAAAAAATTACTTTGAGGACACGCAGGAATTTAGGGACTAAAAAGGCTACAAGACTGCAGTTGTCGCACTCTGCAGGTGCAGTTGCTAACCAGCTTACAGTAAATGAGGTAATGTAAAAAGGCATTCATGTTGCAAGGAGTACACAATCACATGCAAGGGCAATTAATGAAAACACTTTGAGGCTTGCATATGATTTGATGATGGAAATCAGCAGAGCTTCTGCTCATTTACTAAAGCACTGGAACAAATGCACTTGTAGAGTGCACATGCATTTTGCAAAGTGCCACATATATTTGCTTTAGACAAATCAACACCACAGAACATTCCAGCAAATTTTAACGAGGGTGGGGGTGGGGGGGTTGTGAAATCTAGATAATTGCTCATTAGCAGCAAACTATTTGGAGTGAGTTTAGGTGGGGGGGGGGGTTGTGAAATCTAGATAATTGCTCATTAGCAGCAAACTATTTGGAGTGAGTTTAGGTGGGGGGGGGGGTTGTGAAATCTAGATAATTGCTCATTAGCAGCAAACTATTTGGAGTGAGTTTAGGTGGGGGGGGGGTTGTGAAATCTAGATAATTGCTCATTAGCAGCAAACTATTTGGAGTGAGTTTAGGTGGGGGGGGGGGTTGTGAAATCTAGATAATTGCTCATTAGCAGCAAACTATTTGGAGTGAGTTTAGGTGGGGGGGGGGGTTGTGAAATCTAGATAATTGCTCATTAGCAGCAAACTATTTGGAGTGAGTTTAGGTGGGGGGGGGGTTGTGAAATCTAGATAATTGCTCATTAGCAGCAAACTATTTGGAGTGAGTTTAGGTGGGGGGGGGGGGTTGTGAAATCTAGATAATTGCTCATTAGCAGCAAACTATTTGGAGTGAGTTTAGGTGGGGGGGGGGGGTTGTGAAATCTAGATAATTGCTCATTAGCAGCAAACTATTTGGAGTGAGTTTAGGTGGGGGGGGGGGGGTTGTGAAATCTAGATAATTGCTCATTAGCAGCCAACTATTTGGAGTAAGTTTAGGTGGGGGTGGGGGGGTTGTGAAATCTAGATAATTGCTCATTAGCAGCCAACTATTTGGAGTGAGTTTAGGTGGGGGTGGGGGGGTTGTGAAATCTAGATAATTGCTCATTAGCAGCAAACTAAATACACTCAAACAAAATACATTCCAAATGAGTAGACTAGGTGGATATGTTCCCATCACTTCATGCTGGGAAGGTTATTGAAGGAAAATATACATGCATGACAAAAAATAACAGGAAAAAAATCCAGCATGTGTGAGGATAAAAAGGGGACATTCACACTATATTGCAATGATGGTAAGTAGTG